>NC_061511.1:206652949-206716250 GCF_022539505.1 Lolium rigidum | reverse complement strand
AGAGGCTGCCATCCGGGCCCTACATCCCTCGGCGGTGCGGATTTGCGTTGACTCGGCCGGCGAACCCGAGATTTCGAGATGCACCACGTCCCGGGCCACCATACGCGACGTTTTGGCCGCTTTCGTCGGGCTAGGTGGCCTCAAAAACGAGAAAAAAATTTTTTTGACATGCACCACGGAGGGACCAAAAATCGTCGACCATGGTACACCAGCAACCACGGCGCGACTTCAACTTCGTCGGCCATGGCAACTTTTCTTGTAGTGATAGTGTTGAGTGTTGGTGTGTGTGCAAGGTATCAAGCTTCTCCTAAAGAGAGCCACATGATGGCTCTCAAAAGAATCTTTCGATATTTGGTTGATACCCAAAGATATGGTATTTGGTACCCCAAAGGCTCAAGTTTTATTCTCAATGGTTATACCGATGCGGATTGGGCGGGTGACAAGGATGATAGGAAATCAACTTCCGGGGCTTGCCAATTCCTTGGTAGGTCCTTGGTGTGTTGGTCTTCAAAGAAGAAAAAATGTATATCTCTCTCCACCGCCGAAGCCGAATATGTTGCCGCCGCAAGTGGATGCACTCAATTGTTATGGATGAGGCAAACTTTAAAGGAATACGGTGTCATTTGTGACAAAGTGCCTCTATTATGTGACAATGAAAGTGCCATCAAGATTGCCTATAATCCGGTGCAACATTCAAGAACGAAGCATATTGAGATCCGGAATCATTTCATTAGGGATCATGTTGCCCGTGGTGATATTGAGCTTATCTATGTTCCAACCAAAGATCAACTTGCCGATATATTCACGAAGCCTCTCGATGAAGCAAGATTCTCTTATTTGAGGAATGAGCTAAATATCATTGATTCAAGGAGTATAGCTTGACCGTCTTGCAAACACACCTTCGTCTCAAAACTTTATTTGGTTTAGATGTGGGCATGGAAATAGGGGGAGTACGGTTTAAATTATTGAGCTATCCCTCCCCCATAATGCCAACATTAAGAAATCATTCTCTTTATATCATATGTTGATATGTGAGCTTCAATGATGAGTAGTGGCTTGGACCCAAGATATATCTTCGCGGTGCCATGCCACAACACTCATACATGATGGCCTAGGCCACCACACTCTTCTTTGTGAAGAGTTGGAGTTATTTGGATCTTATCGCCTCTTATTTGACAACTCCATGTTCTTATGGGAAATCACTCTAGTTTGGCCTTATTTGCTCATATCTTGCAAACTTGAGTGACCATGTACCATTAACAGTTTGTATCTTCTAAAACCTAAGCCTACTCCCTCCTATAAGCCATTTCCATCTTGCTCATTTGTCATGTTTGGTAAAAACTTGGAGTTTGAGGTGGTTCGGTCGGATGATCTAGGTTGCTCCATCTTATTGGTAAATTTGCACCTTATATGTGACGTGATACATTATTGCATCACATATGGGTCTTGAAAATAACCAACGAAAGATGGGCCGGATTCCCGGTGTTTACGGAATTTTCCGAGCACTCGGATAATCCGGCCCCGGGAGACACCGGATAATCCGGCCCGGCCGGATTATCCGCCCTAAGCTAGGGCCGGATTATCCGGCCTGGGCAAATCTTGAAAGGGTTGAGGGCGAGGCCACGGGGGGGGGGAAACGGTTCACACCTCCCCCCTCACGCGCCTCTCTCTCTCTCTTTCTCCTCTCAAGATCGCCGGACCTCATCCTCCTCGCCGGAGACGCTCCGTCCGCCCCCTCTCGGAGTTCTTGGGTGGATCGGGTGCATCTCCTCCCTAGCTACCTTCTCCTCCAAGCGGTTTCCACAATGGATGTGGGTATGATTCACAATCTCTAACCCTAGATGTTGTGTTTTATATGTGCTATTTTCTTGGTGGAATTGGTGTCTAGTTGTTCCAAATCGTTTGTAGTGTACTCCTCTTGCATGCTATGAGGCCGATCTAGTCTTAGACAAGCTTTTGATTGGAAAACTGCATATCTCGCAGGGCCGGATTATCCGCCCCCCGAGCCGGCCGGATTATCCGGCCAGGCCGGATTATCCGCCCCCAGGGGACACCGGATTATCCGGCCTGGAGCTTCATCGCCGCTGCAGTTTTTGCTTCAATCTATCATGTCTAGATTTGTACCGACTTATAGCATGCTTCTCGAGTATATTACCGTATCTTACATGACTTATGAGCATTACCTTTCCTTTGCTACCCGCCTTTGCTTCTCACAGGTGGTGCTTCTCGGGGTGGTCGGAGACGCTCAAGGCATGATCGATCTAGTGACGAGTATGCACCCAATGCACCTCGCAAGGCCGCCACTTCAAGGCAGAAGAACAAGGAAGTGAGGGAGAACTACAAGGCCATGGACCCAGTCTCTTATTCCGCTATCCGCATGAAGAACTGGTATGAAGATGTCCCAAGGGATGAAGAGATAGAGGGCAGGAGATACTGGGTGCATGGAGCAGGAGTTCATCTACAAGGACATCTATGAGCCCATGAAGAATCCGAGACCCATGCAAGCTATCGATGTGGACATTCTGGCTGAAAACAATCACTTTGAAGATGCAATCTGGGTAGCTGGAAGGTTGGGTTTTCATGATATCATGAAGATTCAATGTGACTATAGCCCAGTTTTGGTGAAGCAATTCTTTGCCACTTTGGCAATCAAGAGAGATGAGGAACGCACTATGGAATGGATGACTGGCTCCACTCACTGCAGTGCCACTCTGCGCCAATTTGCTGGTTTTCTTGGAGTTCCTGTTGATGGGGGTCGTCGCCTTCATGGACCACAACAGACAGATAAGAATGCTCTTATGCATCTCTATACCTCAGCAGGAAGAATTGGTTTTACTAAGGGGCTGCTTCCCATATACAATCAGCTGCTTCGGTTCTTTCGGGCAACCATTTGCCCAAGTGGTGGTAACAATGATGCTCTCCGGGGAGTCCTTGTGAACCTTATGCACCTCAGCTATAAGTGTGCTCGTGATGTGTCTGAGGAACGGAACTACACTGTTGATGTCATGGACTTTATCTTCCATGAGATCCATGATGCCATGGTCTCCCGGACCACCATACCCTATGCTCCCTACATTCAGCTTCTCATCAACAACTCTGTGGCTGTGGTTGGTGAAGACTTGAGTGGGTACCCTTTGGTGAAGCACCATGTCAAGAAGGCCTACAAGGTTAAGCCAGTCTCTTCAGCTGTACCTGCTCCTGACTCTTTCATGGGTGATGCTCGTTCTAGTGGTTATGCTCCTGCTCGTCATCGTGATGTCCCGGCTATGAGGAAGCAAGTGACCCGGCTTAGTTGGTTCCAGCGCCACATCCTTTGCATGAACATTGAGATCCATAAGGAGAACTATGCAGCTAGCCGAGAGCGTTCCGAGATTAAGCATACTCGAGCGGTTATTCTTCACAAGCTCAGTGGTGATCAAGGACCCCCGCCTCAGCCTCCAGCTCACCAGGGTTACAGTGGATGGCACTCTGCACAGGTTCCATGGAGTGATCTTAATGATTGCCTTCAAAGGTCCAACACCTCTCGCCGTTCTCCGGATGCACCTGACACTGATGAGGAAGAAGAGGATGCGGCGTACGAGTCCGATGATGATGATGCCTCCGAGTGATTCCCATGGGACGTGTAGCATCGCGCTTGTCCCCTTTTGGCGTCTCGATGCCAAAGGGGGAGAAGTGTTCTATTAGGATTCTCGGGGATTTGCATGGTTTGGGCACAAGCATATGCGTTTATCATTCTTATAGTGCTTTTGTTCCCTCTTTATTTGAACTATTTGGTTTGTTTGTGTGCCGTTCAAACTATGTGCTATGTGGTGTGAGACATTGTTATGGTTTTCGGATTTCTATTTGTTGAGATCAAGGATATTACATTATGTGTGATGCTATATCTCCGCATTATATATCTACACATGGGTATGATTTCTTGCATCCTATCTCAACTTCATATGTGTCAATGTCTATTGTTAGAGCTCATGTTGGATATCTCTTGTGTTGAGGCACCATACTCCTATGTGTTGTGTATTTGTATTCAAATGCAAATTACTTATATGCACACATGTAGGGGGAGTGCCTCTATGTTTTGCCATCATGCTTGTCTCTATAGTGATTCCTTTGCAAATCCGTATATTGTCATCAAACACCAAAAAGGGGAGATTGAAAGAACATCTCTCACATTATGTTTTGTGTGTTTGATGTCAATATATGTGATACACTAATGTTTGTTTAAGTGGTACAGGGATTACATAGATATTTATTCATGTGTGTTGGATTTGATCGTCTGTCAAAAGTTATCAGAAAATGTTGGCCAGGCCGGATAATCCGGGCCGGATATTGTTGAAATATCCGGCCCCCTGATTTTGGCTAAGTCTTCGAGGAAAAGCTTCTCTGGCATAGGGCCGGACATTTGCCCGGATATTGTCCCGGTATTGTACCAGGGCCGGAATATCCGGGCCGGATATTTTGGAAATATCCGCCCCCCCCCCGAATTTGGCTAAGGACTGGAAGAAAAGCTTCTCTGGCATAGGGCCGGACTTTTGGCCGGATAATGTCACGGTTTTGTTCCGCGGGCCGGATTATCCGGGGGGGCGGATTATCCGGCCCCCCGGCAGCTGCAACGGCTCATTTTTGAGAGGGGGTATAAATACCCCCCTTCTTCTACCTTGGTTGCTTGCTCAATCATTATACAAGAAACCTGCCAAGCCACCTCCATTAGAGCCACCTCAAGAAACACAAGATTTGCAAGATCTCCTTCCTCCCCCAACCAAAGCTCTTGATCTTTGGAGATTCGAAGGAGAAGACACCGATCTACATCCTCACCGAAGCGTTCTTCGTTTCCCCCTCTCTTGTTTGAGGGATCTCATGCTAGTGTTCCTATTTGGTTCCCTAGTTGATTTGTTGTTGATGTGTTGTTGTTGATTGTTGTATTGTTACAGATTTGGGAGCCTCCAATTTGGTTGTGGATGTGTGCCCCAAGAACTTTGTAAAGGCCCGGTTTCCGCCTCGAGGAAATCCCTTAGTGGAAGTGGGCTAGGCCTTCGTGGCGTTGCTCACGGGAGATCCGAGTGAAGCTTTCGTGGCTCGTTGGTTTGGCTTGCGTAGCAACCACACTCCTCCAAACGTAGACGTACCTTCTTGCAAAGGAAGGGAACTACGGGAATCATCTCCGTGTCATCGCGTGCTCCACTCTCGGTTACCTCTATCCCACTCTATCTCCTATTGCGTAGCTATACCTTGCTTAGTTGATATCCTTGTCATATAGGTAAATTCACTTAGTTGCATATCTAGAGAATTTACCTTTTGTGTCAAGCCTAAATTGAAAAAGAACTAAAAATTGGTTAGCACCTATTCACCCCCCCTCTAGGTGCGGCATACGATCCTTTCAGCTCCCCGACCTCGAGTTTCTCATTTTGCTTCTATGAAGTCAGTGCAATGGTGCTACGAATCCAGACGGGGGGTGCTGCAAATGGTCAGCGATGATGTTGTAAATTGTGAGCAGCAATGTTGCAAACTCTCACCGAGGTGCTAGAAACAGTCATCAGCGATGCTACAAACAATCAGCAGCCGTGCTTCAAATGGTTACCGGTGGTGCTGCAAACATTCGGTGGCGGTGCTGCAAGAAGCAAGTGACGATGCTGCTAGCCGGAGTTGGGATGCCACTGGCGGTGCGTCGACGAGTAGTTGACGATGATATGATAGTACAAAGTTTTTGCTGCAAATGTTCCGCTATTTTGTTACTTTAGTACAAAATGGTTGCTATAAGGTCTCCGGCGAGGTCGGTTTAGCTTCAATAGCACAAAGGTTTTGCTACGAGGTCTCCGACGAGAGATCTCTGTCAAAGGATGGTGCTCCGGCAAGTCTCTTTTTATTTGTAGTCTAACCATTTTTTGCTTCAATAAAGCAAACGCGGTTTTTTTTTTGGCAAAGTATGAATTTGAGGTCAAATGGACACGTGTCACACATGCAAGGAGGTTGGGAGGTTGTGAGCCTCCAGGGGATCTCTAGCATTGTCCTTACATGAACCGTTGGATGGAGATGCAATGGTAGGTAAAATTGCACTTCAAGAACAAATATTATAAAAGTATGCTTAGTATAATTAGGAAAGGAAATACCAAATTGTGACTTGCATTGAGACCTATGGTTCGACAAAAGAGATGTCCCTTTTATTGAAGTTCATTTTGATCGTGTCTAGAACCATTGAACACAGTTAGATCTTGTTTTCTAATGACAGGTTTGAAGTGGATTGAAGTTAATTAAGGGGTATTAAATCCCTTATAAGTTAAATTTAAAAGCTGGCAAAGTTTTGGAAAAGACTTATAACACAAACTCCTACATGTACCTTGGGTCAAGAAAATTAAAATACATTCAAGATCAATATAACAAAATTGACAAATTTAGTGATAATCATGCATGTTTTTGAGCCAATTTCACATGGTCCAACTTTAGACAAGTACGTCTGTTAACTTTTAAGCTAGTTGTGCTTCAGTTTAATATTTTTAGTTTTATTAACTGTTGGTAGTTCTTGTTTAAAAAAATTTAGCAACAGATAGGAGCGCAGTCTTTTCATATAGAACAGGGAAAATCGCACATTGTATAAGGGGCATGTTTTTGTTAAGGTGGAACATGCTGAAACCACCGCTAAGCTAAGTTATGAATGCACTGGTCTGAATCAGCTGGGATAGCCGACACATGGACTGCGACATAATGTCTTCTTTGGCAATACGATCCTTGAAGATTCGATGATTCCTTTCTTTCCAACCATTCCAAAGAACGTAGAGGAGGCGACCATTGGTTGCACGTGGCTCCTTCTTCGGCTTCTCACAATGAGCTTATCCCACCACCCCGAGATGTTTGGGAAGCTTTGGCCGTGCACAGTGGTGTTGAAGTCGTCCCAAGACTAGATAAGGTTCCAGACAGCCATGGTGAAGGGGCGGTCTTTGCATAAGTGGATCGTCGTTTCCCGGGCGCTTAGGCACATCTCGCAGTTAGGGTCATGGGCCCATCCTGATATCCAACATATCAGCCTTCAACAGATTTCCAAAGAGGGCCAACCAAGCGAACAACTTGCACTAGGATCGGTGCACACGTTCCAGATCTTCTTAGCGGGGAAACAAGGGTGGCAGGCTAGGAATTGCGCATGGTATGCCGAACTTGCGCTGTAGATTTCGTCGATGGTCAGAGACCATCAGATGGAGTCGTGGTGCTCAGGCACAAGGTGTGTGCCTCAATGGTGTCCCATACTACGAATGTTGGACCAATGTGTTTAGGAGTGCAATCGGGCAGATCTAGTTATGGTCCTCGAATTGCTTAGCAACGTAACGGTTCTTTCTAGCTGCGATGTTGAAACGATAAGGCACCTAAAGCCGGAGGGGGCCGCGGTCACACCAGCTATCATGCCAGAAAGAAGCGGTTTCACAATTGCTGAGGTTTACCTTGGTGGAAGCCCTGAAGAGGACCGTGTCCGAGTCATTGCAAGGGAGCTTTGGAGCCTCGGGTGGCTATCTGAGAGGGAGAGCACGCCTGAAACGAGGTCGGGCGTCCCGAGCCCTGCTAGGTTCTTGTGGCGGCTCAAAAAATTAGGCGTTTCAGGTGGTTGATTTTAAAAATATGCAAATTTAGTTTTGGTGAAAAAGTGCAACCATATGAAAAAGTACAGGTTGCAATTGTTCACTAAACTATATTTACACTTTTCTAAATAAAACTGAATTAAAAAGTTCTCGGTGTCAACTGTAAAACAAAAATTCAGGTTCGATTTCAGTCTGCACCTCATGGCGTGGCAATGGCGTCCACACGGCTGTCGCCACAGAGACTCAGATATCGCCACTCGACGCCGCCGCCGACGCCAACGGTGCCGTGGTCCGCGGAGGACCAATGAGTTCGCACGCTGCGGGGAGCTCTGGAGGTCGTCCGCATGATGCGCGCGGGCGGGGCGCCACGGAGTGCGGCCGGCGATTCACCGGCTCCCCCAGGTCTGCCTCCCTCGTCGTGGCCGCCATTGGTCTCCGTCGAGCTAGGGTTCTTGAGCCAGCCGCCGCTCTGCTTCTGCTCGTGGTATTTAACAGGTCTTTTTTCTGCCACTCGCAAATCGCAGGCTACAATCCCTATATTTATGCTCTTGTTTGCCACTGATACAATTATAGATGTGTAGAGAAATTACAAGTCGACATATTCCGTAAAAATCGTGGCATCACCAGGTTGAAATGCTAACATTTTATCGCTTATTGTGAATGTAAACAAGAGTCTGATGAACCAAATGATGCTACAGGTAATTCAGTACTCCCTGAAAAAAAAGTAATCCAGTAGCAGCTTGTTGCATTCATTTCCAGAAACCACAACCTCAATACTAGCGTCATTGGTTGCGGCTGAACTTGCTTAATAGGTGGCGGTCGCTTTCCCCATCATCCTCACCCAATTTACAACCAAAAGCACATACATCTTATCGTACAGCTCGTCCAAGAGCCGGAAATAGATGTCCCTCCATGGTTTCTTGAACAGAAGGGAGCAGAACACCACCCAGAGGCCAACCACGAAACCCACGCTTAGTCCGAAACAGAAGGGCATCGTCTCGGACCCTTCTTTGCTTGTTGTGAAGTGCCTTTTTTCCGCTGTATGATTTCCTGGGCAGCTCTTGGGAAGAGGTGGCCCGCAGAGGCCAGTGTTGCCAATGTACATGGATGCTGGGTCGTCAGGGCTGAGCGTGTCGAGCTGGTGCCCAGACGGTATCCTTCCTGACAAGTTGTTGTACGATAAGTTCAGATAGCTTAGCGATGTCAGATCGGATAGGCCTTGAGGGATTTCACCAGAGAGCTGGTTGTTGGAGAGGTCAAGTGATTCCAGTGAGCGCATCAAACCAATGCTCTCGGGGATTTTTCCGGTCAACTGGTTTAAAGACAGATTCATGTTCACTAAACCCGAAGCAGGACCTATGCTCTTGGGGATGTCTCCAGTGAAATGGTTGCAGGACAAATCAAGACTCACCATGTATATGAAAAAACCAATATATTCACGCTCTTGCCCCTTTGTGACTGCAAATATGCTATTACTTATACGGTACACAGTTCCATGCGGATTTTGGCCGTCATCTACTGCAGCCACGCCGCTTGAAGTGCTGGACGAGGTATCTTCAGTTGCTATTTCTGTGGTTTTGGTCACGCCATCCATGTTTAGCAGGGACGGAGGTATAGTGCCTGAGAAGTCGTTGTGTGCTAGATCCAAATATTGGAGATGAACAAGTCCTCTAAGTTGGGTAGGTATATAGCCAGAGAACATGTTAGATCTGAGGCGCAGATATTTCAGCTGTGGTAATTTCTGTCCAATCCAAGCTGGTATGCTTCCAAACAACTTATTTTGCCCAAGATCAATAAAAGTTAGTTCTGGGCAATTCTGTAGTAATAAAGGGAATTCATCCGCGAGGCTGTTGTTGTCGAGCCTCAGAGTTTCAATTGACATAGACTGCGGCATGCCAGAGCCTGAATCACTATCCGGTGAGGGTATGTTAGATGGGTCCATTCCTGAACTTGCTGCCACATTTTCTGAACATCGAGGGAACTGACCTGTTATCATATTGTTTCCAATGTCAAGCACTGTCAGGGACTTCATTTGGCATAGCGATGTCGGGATAGTGCCTGTGAACTGGTTGTCAAAAAGAATCAAGGTTTCTATACTTATTGGCGATCTGACATTGAATGGCAGAGGCCCTGAAAGGGAGTTTCTTGAGAGATCCAAAGTCCCTATGTTCTGAGGTAGCTGTGGTACCAGACCATTGAATTGATTTGAGCTTAGATCTAACCAAAATGTGTCCATCTGTCCAAGTGTAGCTGGTAATGTGCCACTGATGTTATTGCTGGAGAGGTCCAAAACTTCAGCCTTTGCAAATACAGTCCAAAACCAATCAGGTACAGTATCTGCTATGCCAGCATCGAACAAATAAAGAGAGTATATATTCTTCTGTGATTTGAGCCACCGAGGAAATCCTGGCCCACAACGGCATGATCCCAATCCTAGTGACTGCAATCTGAAAGGAGGGGTCCAGTCAGAGTTGATGGTATAGGAATTTGCAGATAAGTGCAGCTCCTGCAACCCTGTAAGCTTGGAAAAGTGATCTTTAGTGATGACCCCATCCATCTGGTTATAGCCTAGGTTCAGGTAAACGAGGTTCGTAAGGGTGCTTATGCTAGTGGTCAGAGATCCCATAAGCCTGTTGAAACTAAGATCAAGAGTTATCAAGCTAGTCATGTCGCTGATCCAATCCGATAAGGCGCCAGTTATGTTATTGTGGCCCAGACGCAGCACCTTCAACTGACTCCGTGAACATTTTGGTAACCTCTCGATGAACTCCGTTATGTCCCCTTCAAGATCATTGCGTGTCAGCTCAAATACTCTCAGGCTGCAAAGGCTGGTCAGTGTATCAGGTATCATTCCCTTTAGATGGTTGCCACTCAGCTGAATGACTTGAAGTGAGCTCAAGTTCGCCAACCGAGTTGGAAGCACACCATGTATACCAGTGTCCTCCAGGTTGAGATATTCGAGCCTGGTTGCGTCCCATACCCAGCTAATAGCGTCGAACGATGTTTCAATGGTGTTGAAAGAGATGTCGAGGATCTTGAGGTGGGAGAGGTTCGAGCGCGATACAAAGTGGCCTGTGTTGTTAAGCGAACACCAAGATAGCCTGAGCACCTCAAGAGAGGCCAGCATGTTCACCGTCTCAACCCAATCTATGGTCGCACTGAGGTCCACATAACTCATGTCAAGATACTTGAGCAAAGAGAGCCGTGGCAGCCATGAGAGGTCATCTGAGTGCAAATCATCAGAACTCAGATCGAGATCGAGATATCGCAGCCTGGAGAGGTTGCCAAACTGATGGGGCACTGTGCCGGAAAAATTCAGGCGAGAGAGGTTCAGGTACCGTAGGTCATGAAGAGACCCTATGAAGCTGGGGAGGCTGCCTCCAGGCCCGGTGAGAGCGTAGTTCCCGCTAAGGTCCAGGTGCTGCAGATGCTCTAGGGCTTCTAGAGACGAGCTTATCTCGCCTTCCAGGGAAGATCGGATGTACCGTGCGTGGAGGTCGAGCTTGACGACATGGCTGGTCGTCATGTTGGTGCACCTGACTCCCTCCCACCGGCAGCAGTCCTGCCCCCGCCACGTCGAGAGGAGGCGCTCTGGGTCGGCCGTGATGCAGGCTTTGATGGACAGAAGGGCTTCCCTCTCCTTGGTGATGCATCCTCCTCCTCCTCCATCGCGCGTGCTCTGTGTGTCAGGCTCGGTCCTCCCTGATGTGGTTTCTGTGAGCAGGAGCAGGAGGACTACAAGTGGAAGCATGGTGGATTGGGATCACAGAACCAGCTCCTAGTTTCTGTGGCTAGTCCAAATACAGATATCTAGGGGGTGCTCATATATACTTCATATTGAAATTTTATCGTTATTGACTTCACAGGAGCAAATTGCATGTCCAGTCTACATCCTAGACGGCGACAAGTATTATTGCGGTCAACATGCAGTGGTCTGATTAGTTGCAATTTTTTCAGCATCATATTTAATTGCGGTCAAATTGATTTTTCAGCATGTACTTGTCACGATTGACCACATGGAGAGAGAAAAAAAATCTTAAGAGACAGAGTTCTCTTAGTGCTTCGTTGTCGTCCCTCTGTCATTCTAGAGTTGGTGAAGTGAATGCCTAGCTGTAAATTAGGCAGCACAGTTTAGCCATGTACGTGCAGTTTGCTTCTGTTGGTGCAGCACCTCTGCTGCACCTTCCTCTTCCTCGCTCGCACTAACGAACGAAGGGAGACGATGGAGTGGAGACACAGAGTTTTCCCGGCCGGTGCACGAACACCGCCATGGGCGCACAGACGCCCTACTCTTCCTCTTCAGCTCAGAAACTTCATACATGATTACATGGCTTTAAGTAGGCTCACACACGCACACTAGCCGAGCCACTAACTCCACCCACACACAATGCGCTGCCCACTAATCGCATGCACAACTACAGTAACTAACTTGACCAGGACTCCACTCCATCCACTCCGCACAAACAGAGCTGCAGCTTACGTAGTCCTAAAGAACTGGTCATGACCATGTAAGCTTATCCTAATTTCCTGCTGCCGCCTCCAACCACGCGCGCACGCACGCGGCAAGCACATAGTCGTCACGGTTTATTGGCTAACAGCTTCCACCAGTTGTGTAACAACAGACTGTAAACCTAGCTTGTTAATGTGCACGGGACTTGATGCTATGTACTGGATGATTTTGATTTCAGGCAACTCCAAGGTGGTTGATGATGTTTACCATCCTCGTGGCTGCGGCGAGGCGATGTGTTGAACTGTGGAGATTTGAGATCATAGGGGCAGTGAAAAAGACGAAGTGACAAGCTGGGTCGAAAAGCACTTCTTCAGTTAATCAGTCGAAAAGTAAAGGTAGGGGCCGCCATGGAAGACTGCAAGTGCAACCATCATTGGCTAGAGGGTTTATTCCACTGCCAAGATGCAGCAGTGGACCGAATAATAGCAAATTTTTCAGCATGACGCGGTGAAATCGATGTTGGGAAAAGGATGGAAAAAGGAAGCGTTCAGACTTGCTAGGATTTTGACCACATCCACCTGGAGAAATGAGGATCTACCAGGTCAAAAAAAAGAAAAGTAAAGAGATCCGAAGAGACATCGTTGTGAAGACTAGCTATCTCTCGGTGATGCTATAGCAGGTGAAGTGAAAGACTAGGCGTCCACTAAGTACAGTTTGAGTTATACTGGATGTTGGATGTTAACATTTTATATTGAGGTAATTGCACCACAAGTACAAGAACTTGTTTAGTATGTGCATTTTCATACAACTTCTTGCAAAGTGTGTTCCACTCATACAATAACTTGTTCTGGAAGTGCACAACTCATACAATTCAATGTGGTGGCGATACGTGGCAGTTCCAGGCGGGAGATGATGGTTTTCATTGCAACGCTGAAGAAATAAGATAATTGCGAACAGATCCTCGCTCTCTCTGTATAACCACCGCAGAAATCACGCAGGACGTTGCGTTCTTTTCCTTTCTCCTCTTAGTGGGTGGCGACGACGGAGGCGAGTTCGTCTTGCGTGCAATTACCTCTTGAGTTAACTACGTATGTACTTAGAGCATCCCCACTCGTTGGCACTCCCCACGCCCAAATCCGGACGAAACTACCGCCGGATTGGACGAAATTAAGTCGTGGGGAGTACCATATTTCCAGTCGTCCACCCGGAGTTCGGCGGATAGAGTTTAAATTCAAACAAATCGCCGTCCCGCGCTACAAGTACGGGCAGTTGATCGGCAGAAGGAGCAAAAGGATCAGCCACAGATCGGCGATCGGAGGGAAATTACACGGAGACAGGCTCGTCGGCAGTCCCGGCCGGCACGGCGGTGTCCGACGGACCAGTTCCTCACACGCCGTGGCCGAGCGGCTGCGGCGGGCGACGATGAAGCAGCGGCGGCGGTGGACGTCGAAGCAGCCGCAGCCGACGAGGTAGATGGTGAGGTAGACGAGGTAGGAGCCGGCGGAGACGACGTAGTGGCTCGGAGGATGTCGTTGCGGTGGCCCCGGTACCAATTCCTCGTCTCCTCGTCCATCAGTTCCATGTCGCCGCCGCCCATGAGGAACGCCAAGTCCGTGTTCCTCTTCTTCGCCGCCACCGTCGTCTTCGGCAGGCGATCCGGGCGCCTTGGTTGGCGAGCATCTCCCGCCACCTGCCGTCGAACTTGTCGTTCCTCCCGTCGGCGTGCGATCTCAAGTCGGCCCAGCACTTGTCGATCGACGCCCGCATCCCGCGGCGGGATTGTCCGTCCGTTTGAGCTCTTTCGCTTCTTCCGGCCGAGCTCGTGGCGCCCTTCCGCCGCGCAAGCCGGCGGAGCGTCGGGGTTGTACCGCTCGGTCTTGCTTTTCGAGAGGGATGTGCGAACTTCCTTCCACTTCTCGCACTTCTCGAGGCGGGCGTAGACGTTGAGGAACTTGAACCGCAGGCCGGTGTCGTCCGTGTACATGTCCAAAGCTCGGCGCAGCTGGGGAAAAAGAGCACGGCGATACGGGTCAGCTAACGACGATGTACCTCGGTGGTGTAGGGCCGGCGGATCATACCCTTTGCTCCAAGTCGTGGCCGCTGATCGGCCGTTTGTCGATCTCCTCCCGTACGCCGTGCCATTTGCTGCACGCCGTCCGCATGATCCCCCAATGGGTGGCCATTGCCTTGTCTCCCCGGTACACGTTCATGTTCGTCTTGTTGAAGTAGGGATCGACGAGCTTGCGTTCCTCGTACGCCTGCCTCACTCGAAACCGGTATGTGTCGAACGACTGATTGGCCCCGATTATGCCGTTCGTGGACACGGTCATCCAAGCTTCGGCGAGGCACTCCTCTTCCTTCGGCGTCCATTTGATACGCGGTTCGGCAGGTGGCGAGTCCTTCTTCCTCTTCTTCTTCCCCTTCGACAGGTTGGCGGCGGCTTCGCTTGGCTCTTCTTCTTCCTCGCCTTCTTCTTCGACGGCTTGGCTTCCGTCGGCAACATCCTCCCGATGCTCGTTGCGCGCCGCCACGGCTGCCGTCGCCCTCGTCTCCTCTTGCGTGAAGAACCCCGGGCACGCAGCGGCGGCGGTCATGAAGAACCCCGGGCTCGCAGCGGCGGCGGCGGAGCCGGAGGTGATCATCTCGTGGATCTCCTCTTCGTTCGACGCCGCCATCGCACCGAACGCGAGCGGCCCTCGTCGCAGGGCCGGCGAGGTGCCCTCGAACAGGCCGCCGCCGACGTCAAGCTCGGGCGGCGACGGTGTGGGCTTGGACGGTTGGACGTAGGCGCCCTCTTGGAACACGGCAGTCGGCGACGGCGAGTACAGCGAAGGCGAGAAGGAAGACGGGGAACTTGTTGTACCTTGCGTCGGCCATTGGCCGGGGAACACGCCGCCGCTATAGGCCATGCTGATTAACCTTAAGTGTTCGTCTTGGGCCGCCTCCGCCGACCTCTTGGCGGCGGCTCTTTTCACCCTCTCCGCCCTGGCGCTTGTTTCCACGTCGCGCCGTTTCTCGTCCGCCGCCCACTCGGCGTTCGACATGCCCGGCGGCTTCGTCTTCTTCTTCCGCATCTTCCTCGCCGGCGCCTTCGGCGGCATTGTGGTGGACGAGAAGACGAGGAGGAGAGTGGTGGTGGACGAGAAGACGCCGCCAGGAACTGGAGCTGGAAGACGAGGAGATTGGGGGATTTCGGCGGGAGAGAATGGGGATATGCAAGCAAATTGGAGGGAATGGGGGAAATGCAAGCAAATTGGAGGGAAAATCACAGGATTTGGTTTTCCAGTCGCCGACTACGCGGGTCCACACGCCGTTTCGCGCGCTTTCGTTTCGTCCGGAGTCCCCGAGCGCGCCCCGGGGGGCCGGGGGTGGCGTGGGCTCGCCGGATGGATTAAGGGCCAAATCCGGACGAAAACGAGGAACCGGGGGCGCGACTGGGCCGAATTTCGCCGTCCGGATGGAAAAAACGTCGGTCGGGGGCCTCGTCGGGGGGACGAGTGGAGATGCTCTTAGTACATGGACAACTGCCGGGTAAATTACCCGGATGGGAACAACATTAAAAGAAGGGAAATATTGTCGGCTGTTATTTTACATCTTTTAGCTTGATCGAGATGCACAGAAATTGCATCTTTTATAGAGGGAAAGAGTAATAGTATTTATAAGGCAACTATTTTTATAAACAAAATTTTGTCCGGTGCGGCCCGATACGGTGTCCGGCGCCCGAGCCTGTCCCCGCCCCACAGGGGACGCTCCGGGCACGCCGGACACAACAAAAAACGAGGCAAAGCGATGCAGATCCGACCTGGGCGGCCAAGAACAACGACGCTTGGTGGGCCACCTACTTCAAGGCCAAGTGCGACATGGAGATGCGCAGCACCAGCGGCCTCATCGGCGGGCCAAACAGCTGGAACAGGGACGAGCGCGCCCTGTTCTGGGGCGTTCCGGGGCGCACCCTCGAGAGCGTCATCCGCGGCATCCACAACGGCGCTCCAAGGTTGGAGGCGCCGTCCTTACCGCCACCGTCTCCCGCAGCGCAATGGCAGTCGAGGAGGACCACGTACTCGTCCTCCTCGAACTCTTCTTCCTCAGGACCGGCCCGATCGACGCCGTCCTCGTCGTACCGCTCGGTGCCCTATACTGTCCCCAATCGCGTGAAGGAGGAGCCGGCGACGCCCGTCAATCCAAGGCGCGGCGGCAGCGGCAGCCGGCGACAGCAAGAGAGGCGCGGCGGCGCCCTCCTCATCCCGAAGCAGGAGGTGAAGGAGGAGTCGGAGGAAGCGTCGCAGGCGGCGCTGCTCGCGGAGTACGAGCGGCAGCAGCGCCTCATCGCCAGCAGCGACGACCCCGAGGACTGCCCAGGGCTACGAGCAACGTTCTTGGCGTCTCTCAACGACAAGGATGCCTGGAGGGGCGACGTCGAGACGGCGATCGCCATGTCCATCCGCGACTTCGGCAAGCCGCTCGTGGACCTCACCGACGACGTCGAGGCAGGACCAAGCGGCCTGGTGAAGGACGAGCCCGTCGACGAGCCCGACGAGCGCGTCAAGCAGGAGGTCGTCACCGACGACATGTATAACTTCTACCAGTACTACGACGCCTCCGACCGCCGCAAGTACTTCTAGATTAGGTTTAGTTTAAATTTAGTCGAATCTCATTTGAATCTATGTAATATATGCCTAGTTTGGATGAATTTAATCGAATCTCGCACAAGTTTAAAATTTCCGAAATTTTGTTTGGGGGACACGACTGGGGAGCGCGTCCCCCAAACGCGGCACGAACAAAACACGTCGCCCAAACGCTCGATCCGACGCTGTTTGGGGGACGGTTTGGGGACGCGAATGGAGATACTCTAAATCTCCTATTTGCGGTGAAAATGGAACGCAAGAATTAGAAATTTAGCATAGGGATTTGGATTGTCAACATCGCATGGTTCAACGATTCAATCAGTATACGATGTACGTATGTACTGGTCCAACGGCCAACTATCCGCGTCACAATTTCTGTGCATCTCGATCAATTCTTGCTTGTTCGCAATTATCTTAGATCCCTTTTAGCTAAAAGAACTAGCTAAAAGATGTAAAACATTTGCCTGTTCGCAATTTTCTGCGGTGGTTATACAGAGAGGGCGAGGACCTGTTCGGCTGTTCGTAATCTATAATATCTAAATTGGAGCAACCCACTAAGGATAATTCTCTTAACATGCAAGCTATCCACCTCATCAAGATTTTTTAACCAATCCTAGCTTGCCACATCAACCCACTAACTCATTTCTCTAAATTTGCAGCTCTCACAAAAAATCATTGAGTATGCCACATCAACAGGGTAGAGAAATTAAATACGTTAGCCCATTACACCAGAATTCAGAAAAAGCAAACCACTATCATTATTTATCTACCCATTGACCTTCTCCCTAGCCAAAGACATCCACTAAGTGCAGCGATCGGGCTTCTTCTCCTCCATAAATCCATCAAATAGTGCAGTCGCTTCCTCTCCCTACGTTGTCCTATAAACTCACGGGCAGTTCTTCTCTCTTTTACTCACACCTTCTAAAATCTACTCTTTCACAGCTAAAACGTATGTTTTCTCTTCATATCACCATATGTGCTGTAATTGGTACCATGTGTAGGTGGCCAAAAGATCGATGGAAAGAGTGGCGCTTGCACTGCACAAAGACACTGCAAGTGCCGGGATTAGGTCCGGCCGGATAAGGAGCAGCAGCAATTCGAACTTAAGGATTTGAGCTGTTGTGCGCAGCTACGATCAATCCATATCTGCATCTCACCATGAAACGCTTAGATGATCCGGTTTAAAGTTTTAAACTCAATTTTGTTTCATCTGCCTCCTTACCAGGGCCGTGGGGAGGATCCAGGAAAAGTGAACGGCTGAGGAAGATCATCGGTCATAGGTGATAATTTTTTTTACTTGCATGTGGCCATAAATTTTCATTCTTTGTCTTCATCCGTTTTATATTTAATTAGTAATCAATTTGAGTCTCCATTTTTTCTATCAATACATAGCATCCACTTCTTTGGTAAACAAACGTTGGTTAACCTGCCCGTAAATCTTAGTTCTGCTACTTTTTCTTCAATTTTGTTCTGATCTTATTTCTCCGTTTGGGGCTGCAACATATTATACTATTTAAATATTATTCAGTTGTGTATTGCAGGTTGGTTAGGACTGCTAAAAAACTAGGAATGATTGAGAAGCGTATATTCATTTCAACTGGCTTCTACAAATATAAATTTTCACTTTTCTCATTAATATGCTTAGTTGTAAATGGTATATTCACATTTTAATGATATAATGCAGGACACTACATATTTCCTTGCCCATGTACCACCATATTTACTGTACAACAGGATTTCCATTTTAATTTATCGCGTTAATGGGAAACGTGAGGTACCGTGTGACTCTCCAATCATATCTTAAGCATATGCAGCTGCGTTCTAAATTCACGGAGTCGACAGCCAGCCTTTGAAACATTTCAACCCATATGTGTGATGTTTGAATTTAAAATTTAATGTATTCCAATTATTTCCGCAGCAATGCGCGGAGAATTATCTAGTTATCTTAGTTCTTCAGCGCTGCTATGAAAACCATCATCTTCCGCCTCAAAATTGTCACGTGTTGCCACCACATTGAATTGTATGAGTTGTGCACATCCAAAATAAGTTGTTGTATGAGTGGAACACACTTTACAAGAAGTTGTATGAAAATGCACATAGTGAACAAGTTCTTGTACTTGTAGTGCAATTACCTCTTTTATATTATCAGACAGATGGAGTAGCTATGTGCAGTTTTTTCTTCTCCACAAAATGTGTAGCATTGATTTACTGTGAAGTTAGTTAGCTGATAAAGAGAGCGAGAAAATAACCGAGAGAAAATTTGCGAGAATTAAAAATTACTTTTCTAAGTTTTAGAAAAATCTGAAAATAAATTATGATGTACACTACTAGGAAAAGGCCTAGCCGTAAGACTGCCATCAGTGGCGCACCATGGCTGCCGTGCGCCACTACTACTTAGCAGTGGCGCACCACAAAACGGTGGGCCACTGTTACAAAAGTAGTAGTGGCGCACCTTGATTCCAGTGCGCCATAAGTAAGTGGTGACAGGAGGCCAGATCCTCCCCCAACCTAGTAGTGGCGCACGTCTCCGGGGTGCGCCACTGCTACATTCCTTACCTATGGCGCACGTTGCGAGAGGTGCGCCACTGCTAGGAGGTGTCCGGAGACCGTTTAGAGATGATAGGCTTAGCAATGGCGCACTGCCGTGGTGCGCCATCGCTACATAGGTTACCTATGGCGCATGTCATTAGGTGCGCCCATTGCTAGGGGTGGCCGAGCCCCTTTTTAGAGATGAGAGGCGTGGCGGTGGCGCACCACTTAGTAGTGCGCCATTGCTATGTCTTAGCTTAATAGGTAAGTAATGGTGAAGCTTTCTTAGCTTAATACCCTACTCAATCTCAACTTTTTACATCATCCAACACTCTAGGTCTCGCCGTATCGGTAACTTTGTTGGTTTTATGCTTTGTGTGTGACCGGTTCCGATCGTCTTGCACACACACGTATGTGCGCATGCGCGAAAAGCGTCTCGATCACGTGCATGTGTGTTGTATGCGAAGCCTCCACATGTGTTGTATATGCAAAGCCTCCGATCCACACATGTGTTGCATGTGTTTGTTTGCGAGGGATTTGAAATGCAAAGGTCACCGCGAAATATGAGCCATGGGTACTAGCTTCCCAAGTGGACCAATGCTTCTTCATTACCGACCCGCAAAAGCCCAGCCGTGTTGTCGTGAGGAGAGGCAAAAGGAGCATCATCGGAATGGATGGAGCCGCCAACGAGCTAGACTTTGACCGAGTACGGCGATCCGAAGATGGAAGATGACGACGACGATGATGAAGAACCATACACAACAAGAAGAAGCGAGGACCACCCTACCTAAAGGCCGTCCATTCAAGAGAAGAAGTCTATAGGAGTTCCGGGGCTAAATTATTCAACCGCGAGAAAGAAGGGCAAGAAGATTGTGAAAAGATAATATGTATCATTTTCTTGTATGAATAATGGATGTCATATTGTTAATCTACACATTGTACCGATCAAAATAGACATATAATTTATATTTTTGGATATTTTCTAGATTCTATAGTATTTTAAATATTCTACATAATTATAATTATTTATGCCTTTTATTTTGGTGTATTATGCTATTTATTACTGCTGGGTTAAATCATTTTAAAAAAAAGTTAAAAAATTGGGGCCGCCAGGGTTCGAACCTGGCTGGCCGGGGAAACTAAACGGGGGACGGATAGCTAGCCATTGCGGTACGGTGCGGATCTTGTCAAGGTACCATCCATTTTGTTTTTGACCCTATCCTAAAGTCGTAGTGGCGCACCCCTAGTGGTGCGCCATTGCTAGAGTCACCTGTGGCGCACCCGAGCAGTGCGCCATTGCTTAGGGGGGTCGGGGACTTAGCCAAATTAAAACCCCTATTCTCTTCTTCTCCCCATCCCCATTCCCCAATCCTCTCCGACGCCGGCGGCCGCCCCTCCCTCGATCTGCCTCGCGACGCTACCCCGTCTGTCTATCCGCCTCGCGACGCCGCCTACCGGTGGCCGCCACCCCTCCACCGCTCCTCTACCGCTTGTCGTGCCCCCGGAGCGAGGAGTAGAAGCGGCACGCCGCGGAGCGGGAGCCCCCGAGCACGCCGCGGAGCGAGGGCCCCACCCTCCCACCGGCGCCCCTCTCCACCGTCGCACTCATCTCCCCTCGGCGCCCACGTCTCCGGCCGGGTAATCCCCTCCTCTCCCGCTCGAGCCTTTCTCCTCTCCCCGCATTGGCACGAACCCTAACCCTAACCCCGCCTGGTCCCTTTTACGTCGCCATTGATTGCTGCTGCACTGCGGCATGTCTATCTCTAGAAGGGAAGCAACCGGTGCACGAGCCCATTTGAACTTACTGCTGCTGCTCCCCCTCCTTTGCCTGTTTGTGAATCTGTTAATTATCCGCTATCTTGTTCATGTGCTTTGGTGAGAAGCAAGTGTTGATTCACCTAAGTGTTGATGGAGTAGTACATCAGCCACAAGCTTTTAATTCATCATGATTTGTTTAGTTGATCATGTCCTGACGCAATGTGCTTATATTTTGTTTGGGTTAGTGTTGTTTTCTTGATTTAACATGTTTAAATAGCTGATTCACCTAAGTGTTTGTATCTGTTGTGTCATTGGACATCCTATGGATATACGCATAAACAGTAGAAAAATAGCTCAGAGCAACATGCCAAGTTTAACTCTGTAGGATAGTTCTTATCTTGTCCCTCTCCTCATTTTGTTGACACGGCGACCCGGTCAGAAAACAATCAAAGCAGCATAGGCATAGCTATATTTAGCTTATTTATCAACATCTACTAAAATTTTAGACTAGATAGATTAATTGTAATCCTACTTATTTGATTTATGTGACACTAGATAGCTTAATTGTCTTCCTACTTATGTGATTTATGTCACTCGCATGTGTTCTTTCTCTGAATTTGGAAAGCTGCACACTGTTAGGCAGCTTGTATCTGTTAGGCACAGAAAGTTTGGCAACAATCCAAATCAGAAAATACACAATCTTGTTTCTAAAGTCTATTGAGTTTCTATGGTGTGCTTCATTTGAATCCATTAAAAATGCAACGTATTATGTTCTAACTTTGGATTATCACCCGCCTCACGGTCTCTCCCCCAAGCGAGATCCTCTCAAGCTCGCCGCGGAGCGGGAGCGGCAAGTCGGCGACCTTCTTCGAGTTGTAGCACGTCGCGCACGTCCGCGGAGCGAGGAGCAGGAGCAGCACGGTCTCTCCCCCTCTTCGACGCCACCTCCCCGCCGGCGGTCGCCTCCCCCTCGATTCACCTCCCCAACCTACTTGCTCGGGGTGAGCTCCCTATGCTCCTCCTCCTCCCTATGCTTGCTTGCATGATGATTACGTAGAAATGCTAGTAATTTGCTTCATGATGATGCTTGTAGAAATGTGTGTATCGTGTTTACTCCTACGGATGTCTATGCAAATTTAAGATGATGCTTGTAGAAATTGGCTGCTCTAGTAGATATCTAGTGTTGTGTACGTATGAGCATCGGCACTCCTCTCTGCTGTTAAGCTAGTATGTAGAGAGTCGGAGAGCGAGCTAGGTTGCTTGGTTGCTTGCTTGCTTGCTATAGGTTGCTTGCTTGCTTGCTGCTGTCTGCTTGCTAGGGTTGTAAAATTGGGTATTTTTTGCTTGCTTGCTGCTGCTAGGTTGTTAGCTTGCTTGCTGCTGTCTGCTAGGCTGTTAGGTTGCTATTAGTTGCTAGGTTGATTGGTGCTTTGCTGCTAGGTTGATTGGTGCTTCTTTGCTAGGCTGTTAGGTTGTTGTTAGTTGCTAGGTTTTAGATGTGCTTCTTAGGTGCTTGCTGCTTTGTTAGGTTGTTGCTTACGTCTTGCTGCTTGTTAGATGTTGCTTAGGTGTTCTTCTGCTAGCTTGCTAGCTACTGCTAGCTTCTTCTGCTGCTAGCTAGCTTGGTGCTAGCTACTTGCTAGCTTCTTTGCTAGCTCTTGCTAGCTTCTTCTTCTTTGCTAGCTAACTTGCTGCTTGCTACTAGGTCTTGTTGGATGGTGGTGCTTGGCTGCTCAGCTGGTCGATATGTGCTATGGTGCTCAATTAGTGTACATGTGCTATGGTGCTCGGTTGGATTTTTTGGTGTATATGTGCCATGGTGCTCGGTGGTGGATTTTTTGGTGTATATGGTGTCATTTTCTTGTGCGGGGATCGACGAGTTGCCCATTATCGCCGAAATGTTGATTCATTTCCGTTTCGGCGAAAATGGGGCACTCATATGTCCATAAATTAGCATAGGTCATGCCCAATTTTTCCGTGAAATCTTGCGCTAACTTTATGCATTTTTTCCTACTTAGTTCGAACATGGCCAACAACGAAGAGGCCGGCGGCAGCGGTAGCAAGCCATTCCGGATGCTAACCGATGAAATGGAGGTGATGGAGTCACAACCTCGCCGCGACGACGGCGAGGATGATGGCACCGATCCGAGTACCGAGCGGACGATGCCGCCGATCGCGACACCAGCGATTGTGCCGCCGAGGATGACACCACGGATGGTGCCGGCGAGGATGACACCGGCGCACCGAAGAAGCTACGGAGGGAGCGTCGCCCGAATGTGCTCGGCACCGTGAAGCGAGGCATTCACCGAAGTGAACGCCATCTGGGCTTCCAACGGCGCCCCCGATTTAGTCAAAGGTTACGCTGCCCAACTCGGGTGCATCCTCCGGAGCACGGTCTCGATCAACACCGAGAACCTCGGGCATCCTGACCGAGCGAATTTGCGCACCCTCCTCTTCCGGAAGCTGCACGAACGATACGAGTTCCCGGTGGACTGCTCGGAAAAGCGTCTCATGCGGAACAAAGTGCACAATGCCGCCCTCACGAAGATGAGCACCGCCCTCGCTAGTTGGAGGAACCGAGTGAAGACAATGATTAATAATGGTGAGAGTTACGAGAAGATCAAGGAGTCAAATCCCTCGATCACCGAGCAAGACTACGCTGATTTCAAGATCAAGTGCGAGAGCGAGTCAACGTCGGATTCTAGTCGGTGGGGGAAGGACATGCGAAAACTGAACTTAGGCACCCACAAACTTGGTCTGGCGGTTTTAGGGTGGCGCAACCGAAATGGGACGCCGCGGATAAGGAGCGTGTGAAGAACGGCCTCGAGCCCCTCTTCCCGCAATACAAAAACAAGCAAACCGGGAACTTTCTCCTGGCCCGGTACCGTCTTGACCCGAAAACAAAGGAGCTCACCACCACTCCGGATGTGAAGGAGTTTGAGGCTCTTACGGTAAGGAATGCACCCGCTTAATTAGCTCCTTTATGGTTGCATTCTTATTGATGAATCCAAATTTCTAAATGGTTCATGCATGTTCCTCCCGTAGGCTAAGGAGATCGCTGCGGAAAGTGAAAAGGAAGCTAGTAGCGGCGCGGGGTCCACGAGCTCCTCGCGGTGTGCCCCTTGGGACAACCCTTTAAATAGGGCGTTGAATGCCCACAAGAAGAGGGATCCATTGAGTAAGCCGACGTCGAGCTGGTCGTGTGGCCGGCGAAGGATGCTCTATGAAATGGTCGGAATACTATAAGTCGGGGAAAAAGGAGAGAAAGCCCCCCATCGATGAGAAGGAGGTCGCACGGCTCAAGGCACAAGTTGCGCGAGATCCCGACATTGGTCGAGGAGCAAGTGCGGCAACAAGTGCAACAAATCGTGGAGACCCAACGAGAGGGACGCAACGACGGCAAGTGGAGGACCAAGTGGGCACGACGCTTAGCTCCCTCATCCCTACCTTGGTTGCCGGTGCGGACGCGTGGTATAAGGGAGGACAAAGGGGGAACCCCGGTTCCCAGTTTCGCGGGCAGCAACTCCCACAACGTGGAGCCATCGGTGAGTCCGCCGGCGGCAACAATGGTGTCTCCGGCGGCGCCAACCTTGGTGGCTCCCGCGGCGCCAACCGTGGTGGCTCCCGCGGCGCCAACCTTGGTGTCTCCCGCGGCGCCATTACTTCAGCTCAATGCACCCGTCGCTGCGGATAATACGCCGCCCGGCACCGCGCCATCAGCGGCCACTCCATCGGTTGCACGCCGTCGCCGGCGGTGCCTCGACCTTAGCCGAGGCTGGACGCCATCACGGTAACCAACCCTCGGCCAATGACTTCCATATCCCATCCTTTGACTAGCTAGCCATCCCTAACGCCCTACATGTTTTCCGCGAGCTCCGCCGTCGACGTCCCATGCACTCTCCTGCACTTTGTGAACGGCGAGTTGATCGATGTTGCCAAGGCCAAAATCGTTCAGCCGAGCAACCGCCGATTACACGGTAGACCCATGCAACCCGACGTGTATAGGATTCAAGCTGATTCGGGTGCTTAGCGGCTACGACGACGTGGTACCTCCCTTTCAACCCGATGGTGCCGACGAAGATGATCGGGTCCTTGCCCTCCACCAATGCTTCAATTGGTCCATGGTTTGGCCAAAGAGCCGGATTCGTTTGGGGGCGAGCGACACCACCCCACGGACAGCACCCCAAGCCATGCCGGCGCCAAGCCATGGCAAGACCACCCCAACGGTGCCGCCATCGGCTGATGTGGACATGCGGATGGCACGGGATCCGAACGACGGTCGGACGAGGACGGTGCGTTCGCCAACACGGGCTGCAACTTCGATTTTGGGGTGATGGACTACGATCTCGGTAGCCAACCCTCTCAAGCTGCCGCCGAGGGAAAACCTTTTGCAACAAGCGGCGCCTATTCTGTTCTCGGGAGACGCCTCCAGCTGCCGACTTCACCGAGACTCAGCCGATAGCCGAGGTGAGAAGTGTTATCGGTCCTAACACCTCGAAGAAGGCTTGCGAAGAGGAGAATGCGGTCCCGAGTAAAAATGAAGCCGAAGGGACGGAAAAGAAAGAAGAAGGATGACAAGTACGCCGGCCGGCCGGCACCTATCCGTGCTCGGGACGGGCCACCGGTGCCCAAGAATATCGAGGCGAGGGTGCATGTGTCGGGTGAGCGGATGCTAATTCAAAGATTGTACGATGCTGCACCCGGTCCTATGCGATCTACGGTTGACGGTATTCAGTTTATGGAGGAGCGGCGTCTCGGGGAGAAAGATAATGGATACCCGGTGTATATTGCCAAGGTGCCCTCGGGCGTTGGCTTTGTCGATAGTGGCTTCGCGGAGAAGATCTTCTGCGGTATGATGACATCTTTGCCATGCTTTGAACGGTTATCCGCTGCACTACACCTTCATTCGCCTATACTCGCTCGGCAAGGCGATGCGGATCATTAGAAACAACATCCGGGACATCGCGATAGCCGACCCCTTCTACATGCGTGCCGTCCACTTGGCCACCGCCGGAGGCCAGGCGGTCGCGAGTGGATACCTCAAAGACTTCTTTCTAGCGAACCGAGAAGAAGTCTAACATCCTCCTACTGTATTTCCCGAGTAAGTCACCCCCTCACCGTACCGGTCTTAACTCGTGATTTTTTTAGATTTCAATCGTCATGTTCTTAAACATTATGTGTTCTACGCGAGAGACAAAACCTGCACACTCATCTCCATAACCCCGAAGCATTCCGTGGCCACATACCTCGATGCGGACGGTAAGTCAACCACGGACTACACGAATGTCAAGGCCGTACTTGATGATGCTCTCAATGCCTACGTCAAAGCGAAAGGCAACATGCGGAGGCCAAATGTTAGGTACGGGAAGCATGTGTTCAAGCACCAAACAAAGTTTCCCTGCGTCAAGAAGCCGCCTTCTAGTAACAAGGATGCCTACTACGCCCTCTATCACATGGATAAGTTCATACGGGACCAGCGGCGGCTTACGCTACCGAGCATCTCGGAGGCTGGGCCAACAAATTGGCGCGGGTCCACGACGACGGCATCAAGCAAGACTTCTTCCGCATCCAAGTAGAGTTTTGTGAAATCATCCATCAAGATGTCGTTAGAAGCGCGGGGAGTTCTGCGCAGGCTATCGGCCGTCAAATAGTGACATAGACACAATGCTCCAAATGCGGGGTGACGACTACCGCTCATGGATGTGCTTGAAGAAAGGCGGCGGTTTTATCCACGCTCCGCAAAAGTCTTGATGTGCGAGCCTAGTTATGTAGTTGTGAACTAAAGACGAGCTTGTGTTGTAATAAACTTTATCCGGCACTTTACTTGCATGTACTGTTTAATTACTAGTTCGGCTATGTTTGTGAACTTATATATATGGCTCTGTCGTTTTTCGCACTTGATTTGGTCCTTAATTTTGTTTGCATATGCTTGATGATTAGAATGGTTGGTCACTTGTACACTCGGGGGTGGAGCAAGCGAGCACTGGTGTGATGGCACAAATATCCATGTCTTGTGCATCCTACCGGCCTCGCTTACTCCATCCACTGAATGTTATAATTTGTTTTGACCAACAATGTATGAGGCATATGCTCTTTCTTCGATTTTAGTGCCGATGATTAGAATGTTCGGTCAAGCTGTACACTCCGGGGTGTCGCTAGTGAGCCTGGTGTGATGGCACAAATATCAATCTCTTGTGCATCCTACCTGGCCTCACTAACGCCATCCCGGGATGTTCATATTTGTTTCGACCAACAATGTATGAGGCCCTTGTCATTCCATTTGCTTTGGTATCTCAAAATGCCGATGATTAGAATGTTTGGTCACCTATACACTTGGGGGAGGGGTCAGTGAACCTGGTGCGATGACACAAGTATCAATCTCTTGTGCATCCTTCTTGGTTTCGCTGACCCCTTCCCTAAATGTTAATATTTGTTCCGACCAACAATGTATGAGGCATTCCATTTAATTCATACTAGCGACTTATCTCTTATTTGAGTTGGCACTTCTTAATTGCATTGGCCGATGATTAGAATGTTTGGTCACTTGTACACTCGGGGGAGGGGCTAGTGAACCTGGTGCGATGACACAAGTATCAATCTCTTGTGCATCCTACTTGGTTTCACTAACCCCTTCCACTGAATGTTGATATTTGTTCCGACCAACAATGTATGAGGCATGCCTTTTAGTTCATACTACTTGGATCGTTTTTGAGTTTGCTCTTATTCGTTGCAAACATCTATGAGCGTGCACTAATGTTTCTTTGGCTTGTGCATATGTACGCGAGATATGACGTGGTATGTCGTGTACAAGGGCAAGGTTCCCGGAATCTACAACGGCTGGGAGGAGTGTCGGAGACGGGTTCACCGTTTTAGCGGTAACGGCTACAAAGGGTACACCACTAGAGCGGAGGCCGAAGATAGATACGCACGCTATTTGGCGGGAGAGAGGAGGGAGCGGAGGAGGAACCGGATGAAGACCACTATCATCGGGATGGTGCTAGTACTGACTCTAGCTCTCTTCTATGTGATTGTACTTTAGATGATCGATCTTGTGTAATCATTTGCGACTTTGTAACCCCGTAACTTGCATTGTAACCTCGTAACTTCTCTAATGTGAAATCTTGTGAATCATGTGGGGCTAATGTGAAGAACTATGTATGGATGAGCTGTGCTTGTTGTGTATATGTGTTATATATCTGTATTGTGCTATTGTACCATATACAACTTTGTATAAATACCTGCCAAGATACAAAAAAATCAAAATTGTAGCGGTGGCGCCACTGGTCTCCCATCGGTGGCGCACTTGCCACTAAGTAGCGGTGGCGCACGCCACGGCTCCGGTGGCGCACTGCCTGTGATCCCCTACGATTCTAGCGGTGGCGCACCGAGGCACTTCAGCGGTGGCGCACGTCCACACGCAGCGGTGGCGCACGTCCACACGCGGCGGTGGCGCGGCACCTCGGCTGAAGCGGTGGCGCACCCCAAAGTCTAGCGGTGGCGCACCTTGACTAGACGGTAGTGGCGTCTTGCGGTCGACCAACGGTGGCGCACCAATTTGGAGTAATAGTGGCGCAGCTGCTTGGACATGTCAATGGCGCACCACGCGGTGCGCCTGTGTTATCAAGGCTAGTAGTGGCGCACCACTAGTGCGCCACTACTAGGAGTTAGCAGTGGCGTGATAACAGTGGCGCACCACTAGTGCGCCACTGATGGCTATATGTGGTGCGCCACTGAATGCCTTTTTCCTAGTAGTGGTAGCCAGTATTGTATTCCACAAACGTGTAAATTTTCAGCTGGAAATAATTTGTATTTTAGGCTACACAAAAATAAGAAATTTGTACATCTGAGTATAGTGATTCATATCTTCAAAAAAAAAATCAGATTTTATCATTTTTGTGTAGCTCGGAAAACAAAATATTTGTATTTGAGATTTTGTATGTTAGTATGATACATCATCAGCTCCTTTTAGAATTTTGCTACAGATTTTTTTAAAACACATAAATCTAATTTTCGAATTTTTTAATACGGCGAGAGCACTGGTGCTCAAGATCCAAAATGACTTTTCGCAGTTTTTTCTTCTCCACTATCTGTAAAGTTTTTAATACGGCGAGAGCACTGGTGCCCAAGATCCAAAATGACTTTTCGCAGTTTTTTCTTCTCCACTATCTGTGTAGCATGGATTTACTGTAAAGTTAGTTAGCTGATAAAGAGAGAAAAAAACCATGCAGAATAATTGCCAGCAGACGGTAGGACAAATAGAAAAAAAAATGTGCTGCTGCCCAGGATCGAACTGGAGACCTTCAGTGTGTAAGACTGACGTGATAACCACTACACCACAGCAGCTTGTTGATTAATTAGTAAACTTGTTAAAATTTATCCCCATACAAGTCGCCATGTTTTAGTCTACGCGGTGTCTCTCCGGTTTGCCGCGCTCCAGACGACTGGAAGCCAATGGCCGCTGCCGACGTCTCCGACGAGGCCATGATCCCCGCGGAGGAAGACGAGGATGAGTACGGCCTCCTCGCCGAGCCGGCCCGGCCGCTGCGCCTGCCGCGGCAGCACCAGGTTCGCCCACGACGACTGCCGGCTCCAGTGGATCGCCACCGGCCACCAGCAACGATGCGAGGTATCCCAGGTCGTCTCCCTCCTTGTCCACCGCCTAGGGTTACTCGTATCCGCTGTGGATCCCGTTCATTCTGGTTCACTAAATAAGTACCAATTTCAGTCACATTTACCCCTCGGTCATAGCGTGCTTCACGTGTTTGCATTAATTCCTCACTGAAGAAATCTCCCCTCATGCAATGTATTTAATAAGTTCATGTCATATTGTTGCAATGTAACAAGTTCCTAGCATTGTATCCGCCATGAATAGTCTCCCGCCTCGACTCTGTTCATTTGCTGTGTTTCAATTTTCAAAGCGTGTTTAATTCCTTTTTGCCAGTGTCGTTTCGTTTAGAACACCTCTTGTTCACAGCTAACCCCAATCCCAATTGCAATTGCTACGACATGTCATCATATGCTCGCGGTTTGTGTTCAGTTTTGATCTGACGCTGATGCACACAGTCATTTCAGGTGTGCGACCGCGATATTTATGTAAGACTTCTCTACGATGCAGACGCCCCTTTGAGGGCTGCCTGTTTATGAGTTCATCATGAGCTTTCCTGTCAAGCTCGTGGGTATGCTGCCCCCTCTCGGCTTCATCGTCTTTGTCGTCTGCCTCGTGCCAGAATTTGTCATTCACCTCACTAATCTCTGGGCATGGCGCCTCGCGCTTGCCAGGTCTTTTGGTCAAGTGCACTATTTTGCTTTCCCTCCGCATCTCTGCTGCATCCGTCCTCGCTTTATTTGCGCCCTCGGTTGCATTGGAACACTGGACTGGGCTATTTGATGTAGCTCCATTTGCACGCTGGGTTGATCGCCTCGAAACTCAGCTTCTTGAATTTGGAGGATTTCATGGCCTGCAAGTCCCTGCACTATATGCAGTTGAACCCTTCTTGGTGGTATGGCCGGTGGTTTTGAGCCAATTTCCTCTGTCTAGTACTTTTTGTATGCTAGGTTGAATGATAAGATCATTATAGTTTCTTATACAGTAGTAAACACAAATTATCGGTTCTGGGATTGGAGCAACATTCAGCACATCATGTCATCCTTGATTTGTCCACGTAATCACCAGAAATAGCGGCAAAACTAAATTTATCCATTCTATTGTTTTAAAAATAAGAACGAGCACCTCGCTTTTCTTTGATTGTTAAGGGTTTAGGAAAAAATTATAACAATATGCTTGTCTAATCAGGTGGCAATATGCAGTACTGGTAATATGTGACCTGGGCCTTGCTTGTGTTTTGGGTTTTCTCCCGTTCTCACTGGGAAGGATAATCCTATGGTACATATCATGTTCCGATTTTTGCAATGGAGGTGAAGTCAACTCCTACACTTCAAGATTTCTCTCCTTCTAACTGGATATGGATTTTTTTATTTCTGCGGGCGTAATTTCTGTTGTGTTGATCACCTTTTGCCAATACATGAGAGGGAAGCACCTTATGATTGCAGTTTTCATAAGAAGGTTGCCTGGTATATTACTCACAGGGATGGTAGCTTTTATCAGTTTTGCCAACTTTTGTATTAGTTTGCTGAACGCGACTATGTACCCATTGTTATTTGGCTGGTGGCCTGATATATGGGCTTCAAAAATTGTTGGTGCATCAATGTCTCAAAGGTTTAATCTTCTGTTTGCTTCGCCTTTTGCTTCAACCGCTCTTCATTGGTTTGTGGGACACACGTTTTTGTATCTACACGCCAGTTTGTTCATACTTCATCACAAGGTATTTATCATATTATATACCTCAGCATGTCAATAGTATATGTAGTTTACAGTTCAGGGGTATAATAGATATTGTATTTTGTTGTGAGTAGATATTGAGGCCAGTAGTTACCTTCCCCTCTGACTAGAACATTGACGAACCAGTCCACAAACTTTATTTGAAGAAGCGTATTCTGGTTTGCATACCATTGTGCCTGTGCCCTGTGGTCATTTTTTCTCCGATTCATATTGCTGGCCTGTTGGCACCAGGGTTATCCCCACTAGATATCACGTAAGTATTCAGTTATATTTCATCTGTTGATGTGTTGTGCAGATTTTCACGGCTCCACACTTTATTTGAATGTCTGTGATTCCTTGGCACTCAAACTGTACCGATTGTGAAAATCACACTGCTAAAGTGGATACCAGCAAGAGCACTTCCATATTTTTATGTTTGTCAGATCTCATTCCAAATTTCAGTTAGTCTCTGTTATGTCCAACTAAAGTAAAGTCTCCCCCCCCCCCCTTCCTCTTTCTTAATTCTCTTTACTGACATTCAAGTTTTATCCGGAGTCGTACCACTTTTTTTTCCCAGGGATGGGAAGAGTTGTGCGCTGCAAGTTTCCTGGAAGCTAATTAGTTTTCTCTAAAAGTGGAGAAGGTTTCCTTCCTGGTGGCCTACTGATTCTTCTGCTTCCACTTGTGCTCAGGTCTGTGTGTTCTGTTCCGCATTGTCTGACGCTGAAATTCCATGCTTACGTATGTGGACGAAATGAGGAAGACCGGTCGACGTCGTAAGGTGAAGTATGTCACAACTATTATTTGTTGGGTGTAGCTGAAAAAATATACTCCCTCCGTCGGAATTAACTGACTCACATTTGTGTACATTCACATGAATCTAGACATGTTTTAGTTTGTACTAGACATGTTTTAGTTAGTTAATTCTGGACGGAGGGAATATATAAAGTTGCCATATATACACGTGATTTACTCCAGTGGCTGGTATCTGGTTGGGGAAAGTGATCAGCTTACTTTATCTGGTCTGGGTCACCTTTTTTTTAGGGGTGAGGATGTACCCTTTTGTTAAATAAAACAGGGGATTAGTTCCTCTAATCACAGCCATTAGTATGCTTTGATTTTCGTGCAAAGTAAGCTGGAAAGGATGCAAGCACTCCTCAGTTAGATTTCAGCTTATTTTTGTTTCAAATCCAGTCATCCGATGCTCATGGGCGGACTCATGTACAGCTGAGTGGGGGCATAAGCCCCCACTCAAAACATTGAATTCCCTTAGTATCTGTACATATTTTGAAATAAATTTACTAAAATTTGCAAATTTAGAGAAGAAGTGCCCCCACTCAAAGGACATGCCCCCAGTCAACATCTTTTCTGGGTCCGCCACTGCCGATGCTGCTGAGCTGGGCGAGGATTTGGAAATGATATTTTTTTCTGTGGACTTCAATTCCAAATGTAGATAATTTGAGATCACATAATGTAAAAACTACACAAAAAGTTGCTGAAGTTGGTTCTTTTGTAGTTGGCTCTACTGCCAATGTCTTATACAGGATATTCACATATATAACTTCTTGTTGCAACAGTACTTACAGAATTATTTAGAAGCACACTCCGGTTAGTAATGGTGCGCCTGATTGCTCGAAAAAACCTAATGTTATAGTAGTCAAAATGATCACAATTTTGCAATGGATCTCCCAAAATGATCACATATTTTGCAATGGATCCCCTGTAGGACCTATCTATATAGTACACACACTCTGGTCACTGTTAGCTTCCGCACTCCTAAGTGCTTCCATCTTTGTGAAGGAATCATTCTCCAACACAACCTCTTTGTCATCTTTTTTCTCCTCTACCTGCACACTTTCAGTCTTGATCTCATTGCCATCTTTCTTTTCGTCCACGAGCATACTTTCAGTCTTGATCACATCGGCATCTTTCTTCTCATTAGCCGGTTTGTTTTCAGTCTTGATCTCTGTAACATCTTTCTTTTTAGAGTTTAGGAGCTCAACTAGATCATGGAGAGCAACATCAGTGTCGTCATTCCTCATTAGAACCTCCGCAACCTCTGCAGGCGTCACATTCACCTCCTTGATCAGCTCCTCGATCTCTGGATATGTGGCATGGGAGTCGATGGCATGGTAGTTGTTGACAAGGATCCGGAAAGCCTCCAGGGTGCAGTACCCCATGTGGATGTGCATGTCCATCCTGCCGGGCCGCAAGAGTGCTGGGTCAAGACGCTCCTTGTAATTGGTCGTGAAGATGATGATTTTTTCCTCCCCACTTGTTGACCACAAGCCATCAACAAAATTTAGCAGCCCGGATAACGTCACCTGTGCAGACAGCAAACAAATTGTCATCAATAATTCAATATAGATAAGGATATCTGAGAAATTGAGTAGAGAGGTTTTTATATGTGTGGAAGGGATTCTGACTTCAAAGGTACCTTTTCTTCTGACTTCTTTCCTGTCGAATTGGACTTGGCATGTTCCTCTTCTTCATCATGTTCCTCCCGCTGCTTCAGCTCGATGGTACAGTCGACATCTTCGACTACGAGAATGGATCTGTTGTTCATGGCGATAAGAAGCTTCTTGAGGTCCGAGTTGGATTCGACTCCAGTCAACTCAAGGTCGTATATGTCGAACCTGAGGTGGTTGGCTATGGCGGCGATGAGGCTGGACTTGCCGGTACCAGGCGGACCGTACAACAGGTACCCTCGCTTCCACGCCTTACCGATCCTCCTGTAGTAGTCTTTCCTCTTTATGAACCTGTCAAGGTCATCGATGATGGACTGCTTCTGCTTCTGGTCCATGGCAAGCGTCTCGAATGTGGACGGGTGCTGGAGCTCCATGGGGTTCCACTCATCCGAGTACTGGTTCATGTAAATACTCAAGCTCCTCTCCCCGTCCCATATGGCCTTGGCCGTGGCGACGATGAACGGGAGATACTCCTTGAGCGCCTTTTCCTTGTGCCTCTTGTGGAAACTCACCTCGTATGACCTGACCTCACGCGCTCCGGTGCCACTGTCCGGGTCTCCCTTCACCTCGCGAGTCACGAGATACCACCTAAACTCTGCCCCTTCGTACACGTCGGGCATCTCCTCTCCTGCCTCCATGCTGACGACCATCTTCTCGGCCTCGCTCTCGGTGCTGCTGACCCGCAGGCGCTGCATGCCGATGTTGGCGCCGGCTCCGACGCGCGTTGCGAGGTAGGCCTTGACAGCGCTGTAGACGTTGTTGTAGGACCACCCCTCTTTCTCCTCGATCACGATGGTGTGCTGCCACGTCAGGCGCGACCGCAGGCTGTTGAGGGCCGCGGAGAGCGCCTCCCGCACCTCGGACGGCAGCAGCTCGTTCGCGAGGCCCCGCACCAGCATCAGGGATGCGGCGAGGGAGGCCGCTGTCGCCATGGTCTTGTCGTAGGACGCCATGGCTCTTGTGAATTTCCTTTTGTGTGTATATGTGTGAGGGAGGGTGGGTACTGGGTTGGGGCCTCTGTTCTGTTGCTCTGTATTCGTGATACGGAGCAGTGGCCTGAGGGAATGAGGGCGTGTGTGGTGGGATTTTATAGGCGCTGGAGTGTGGGGTGGGTGGTTGACTGAGTTGTATCTTCCTCTGAAAGGAACGGGTCCGAATATGGTCTTGCAAACCCCACTCATACAGATGCAGCCAGCAAGGCCTTAGAGCATCTCCATCCGCGTCCCCCAAAGCGCGCCGGATCGAGCGTTTGGGGGATGTGTTTTGTTCGTGCCGCCTTTGGGGGACCTCGCTCCCCAGCCGCGTCCCCTAAACGCCGCCCCCAAACATTAAAAGTACTTTTTTTGGTTAGAAAAAAACTATTTACTAATATTCAAATCGGTTGAACATAAACAAATTATATATAAAACTTCGGAAAAATATAATAAAATACATATAAACTATCTACTTCTTCTTCTTCGCTGATGGCCCCGCCTCGTCGTCGTCATCGCGGTGGCGCTTCCTGCTCGTCACCTCTTCCGAAGAGGCGGTGTCGGCGCCCGACGCGTCGGAGTCCTCCTCGTCGTCGGCGGTGCTCGTCGGCTGCGCCTTTGCCTTGGCCTTGGCCGCCTTCGCCTTCGCACGGGCCACCGCCGCCGCCGCGTCCTCGCTCTCTTCTTCCTCCGCGTCCTCCTCCCAGCCCAGCCATTCCTCCTCGCTGTCAACTGGCGGCGGGGAATCGTCGCCGCCGCTCGGCGTCCCGGCTCTCTCCCACCAATGGCGCCGGCCGGCGGGCTTTCCCTCGCTAGAGGTGTCGGACGGAGGCCGGGAGATGTAGCTCATCGTCGGCTGGAGGTGTCGGATGAAGGCTTGGATGAATGGTGGCGTGCGTACGGCGTACGTACGGGTCTTATTGAGCGCGGATGAACGGCGGCGCAGAAGTCGAAGAGAGCGGCGGTTGCTCTTCCGAGGAGTCGGCGCTCCATTCCGGCGGGGTTGGCGCGTCGTCGACGCGGTTGCCAATGCGACGGTTCCCCTTCCTCGGCAACCGCACCGTCGCTACGTATGTGGCGGTTGAGCGTCCGAGCCGGCCGACGGGTCGGCCCCGCGCCTCCTCGCCTCTCATTTCGTTGTGTCCGGCGTGCCCGGTGCGTCCCCACGTGGGACGGGGACGGGCTCGGGACGTCGGACACCGTATCGGGCCGCGCCGGACAAAAAGGGCCTTTGGGGCGCGCGGCTGGGAACGTTTTTTTGTCCGGCGCGCCCCAAATCGCTTTGGGGGACGGTTTGGGGGACGCGACTGGAGATGCTCTTACTTAGCAAAACCTATTAGCATCACGTTACGAAGCAACTTCCATCGGTTAAATTGATCAGTATATTGTTTTCGGCACATGTTTCTTTGCTAATTAATTACTGAGCAAAAGGCACGTACTATAGTCTTCTAGTAGGTAATAATCCTCCTGGAATATCCGTATGGTACTAGTATTATATTGTTGATACAGTCTGTAATTGTCACTTGGTAACATGCGATTTTTTTTTATGGGCGATGCTACCATGTCTTCGCCGTCACTGAACTACTATCAAGTTCTGTCTTTTGATTCACTCTTCGTCGTTCCGGGCTGTAGTTTATTGGTTCTTTGGCTCCGTGCTAAGAGCATCTCCAACAGGCGCGCTATATAGGCCGCGCGGCATAAAAACGTCCGATATAGCGCGCGCGGGACAGAATCAGGCGCTCCAGCAGGCGCGGTAAACGGCGCGGTGCTGTAAAATTTTAGGGCGCGCGGCGTTTTGCACAATCCGGAGCGGCATATGCGGCGCGTCGGCTACGGCGCGCGGCATCGCTCGTCCAACCGCGAAAAATCCCCCGCGCTGAAACTTCCTCCCCGCGTCGCTGCCCGAGCCCAATCCGTCGTCTCCGCGCGCCGCCGGCGATCCCGACGATGGACGACCCCTCCGGCAACCCGCCGACCCCTCCCTACTCTGTCACACCCTCCGCCGCCGCCGCCACTTCCGCCGCGCCGGCGCCAAACCCTAGCGGCGGCGCCGACGCCGGGAACCCAACGGGCGCTGCGCGCGGGCGGCTGTTCGTCCCGCCGCGCGGGGCACTACACGCGAGGCGCCGCCGCGGCGCAGATGGCCGCGCAGGGCACCGGCAACGCGCGGCCCGCGCCGAGGAGGGGGAAGGCGCCGTCAACGAAACGGCCTCACGTCGGCCCCGCCGCCGTCGCGCCACCGAAGAAAGCGAAGGCGCCCGTCCCACTACACTTACACAGATCTATGGAGGCATGGCCGGCATGGGAGGATCAAGCTATGGAGGAGTGTTTGGAGGGACCATGGGAGGCTCCGTGAGTGGTGTGTACGGGAGTATGGGAGCACCACCGGGAGGCTTCGTGTCTTCCATGAATGCTACTATTCCTCCTTCAACCCAAGATGACGAGGACGAAGAAGAAGGTGTTGACTTGGAAAATGCGGAAGTGTGATATGCATTTGTGATATGCATTGTTTCACTTTGTCCATTTGAACCATATGTCGTGTGTCATTGTTGAACTACGTCATTTTGTGTGTCCTTGTTGAACTATGTGATGTTGTTGCACTTTGTGTCATTTATTTCATGAATTGTGTCATTTCTTTCATGAATTGTGAATGCAAAATAGACTAGAAATCTGTTTTCCGCGCCCGCGCGCTGTATTTTGCAGCGCCCGGCGGAGGACCATTTTTCCTGCGCGCGCACGCGCTGTATTTTGCCGCGCCCGGCGGAGGAAAAAACGGCACAGCGCGCCATATCTGTTTACCGCGCGCGGATTCTTGGTTTTAGCGCGCCGCGATATAGCGCGCCTGTTGGAGATGCTCTAACTACATGTATACTTTTCGTTTCAGGTATTGCTCCAGATTCGTAAAGCGGGGAAAGCGGTGCAGACTTCCTTGGCATCCAAGTTTACCTGGAATCGTTCCACTTTTTTCCTGCTGACTTCCACATAAACTAATTCAGCAGGTACTCTCGGCACCGGCGTTGATATTATTCATCCACTAAAGGAATTGCACACTTTTAACCTCAGAATCACACATTTTGGAGCTCCAGAATCGTAAAGCGTTCTTCTGGGGGGAAAGTGGTGCGCACTTTGCTTGTGTTGTGCCGCCAGGTTGGATCAGGAACTGAACCGCCTTTTCTCCGCAAGACCGAGTAGAGAGTTGTGCGCGGCAATTTTCCTGGAAGCTTACTAGTTTTCTTGAAAGATGCACGAATAAGAATGTTCTATTTTTTGTTTTTTAAAAAAGAATGTTCTTTTTTTCCCTTGGAACAGAGGTAAAATAGAAAGGAAGGGAAAAAACAAATGGATGCAGGCGCATGTGCTGTGTTCACCATATTTTTCTTCGACTTGTGTGCTCGGGTTGGTATGTGCGACCGTGTGCATGTCTATGCCTTTAATATTGAATAGATATATTGAGAAAACATACTTTATGTTGATTCTATTGATATTCGTGTAATGTTATAAATATTCATGTTTTTTTTTGTAAGAGTGCACCGGACTGGATCACTTACTTACTTGTCAATTGCGGATAACAGCACGCATCTTTGGGTTTCAGTCCAACAAAATGCATTTGCATGTGGAATAAACCCCAACGGGATTAGTGATGTAACTAAAGGCAAAATACACTTAATTACTTGCCAATTGCCGATACTGCACGCGCCTTTGAGGTTCAACGCGCATAGGCTGTGTGTGCCAGATTACATATTATTGATGTCCAGTCCAACAAAGGACGGGCCTCTCAATTGATAGTTGGTGGTTCAAGATGACTCATCTCTTGGAAAATTTAAAATGAGTGTAAAGCAAGAGTTTTTCATAACAAAATGCCCCTCTTTTGATCATCTTTGGCAAGGCAAGAAAGAGGCCCGGCTTTGGGTAACCGCGGGAGCAAAATGTACGAGTGATTTGATTTTATGCGGGGAGACTAATCCCGTTGTATTTTGCCTTCACTTTAGTGTAAGAAAACTCTTCTTAATTAATCGAATGGGTCAAAGCTTTGACCCTATTTTAAAGGGAAAAAAATTAGATATAACTAAAATTGTGTGCTTTATATTTTAGGATAGAGGGAGTACTTCTATGTGCAAAAGCCAATGCGTTCATAGTTTCTTCGCTCCCTGGTGGTGTCTATACTTAGAGCATTACCAGTTGCGTCCCCCAAACCGTCCCCAAAAGTATTGGAGCGTGGCGAACAAAAAATCGTTTCCAACCGCGCGTCCCAAAGGCCCCTTTTGTCCGGCGGCACCCAATACGGTGTCCGACGCCCTGAGCCCGTCCCCGCTACACAAGGGACGCTCCGGGCATGCCGGACACAATGAAATTAGAGGCGAGGAGGCGCGGGCCCGACGCGTCAGCGGCTCGGATGCTCAACTGCCACCTATGTAGCGACGATGCAGTTGCCGGGAAGGGGAACCGTCGCATTGGCAACCGCGTCGACCGACGCGCCAACCGCTAGAATGGAGCGTGAACTGGCCGCCGGGAAGAGCAACCGACGCTCTCTTCGACTTCTGCGCCACCGTTCATCCGTGCTCAATAAGACCCGTACGTAGGCGCTTTCGGATCTTCAACTGGCCGCCATTAATCCAAGCTTTTCACGATGAGCTACATCTCTGGCTTTCCATCTGGCACCGACAGCGAGGGCAAGCCTCCAGGATGGCGCCATTGGTGGGACAGAGTCCAGACGCCCAGCAGCGGCGATGATCCCCCCCCCCCCCCCGCCACTGGACATCGCAGAGGAATGGCAGGCCGTGGAGGAGGAGGCGGAGAAGGAAGGGTCTGAGGTGGCGATGATGGCGGCGGCCCGGGCGAAGGCGGAGGCGGGCGTGAAAGCGAAGGTCAAGGCCAAGGTGTAGCCTGCGAGCACTGATACGTCCCAAACGTATCTATAATTTCTTATGTTCCATGCTACTTTTATGATGATACTCACATGTTTTATACACACTTTATGTCATTATTATGCATTTTCCGGCACTAACCTATTGACGAGATGCCGAAGAGCCGATTGTTGTTTTACGTTGTTTTTGTTTCAGAAATCCTACAAAGGAAATATTCTCGGAATTGGACGAAATCAACGCCCAGGGTCTTATTTTCCACGAAGCTTCTAGAAGACCGAAGGGGATACGAAGTGGGGCCACGAGGTGGCCAGACCATAGGCCGGCAGAGGGGGGCCCGCGCCGCCCTATGGTGTGGGCCCCTCGCTAGCCCTCCGACTCTGCCCTTCCGCCTACTTATAGCCTTCGTCGCGAAAACCCCAGTACCGAGAGCCACGATACGGAAAACCTTCCAGAGACGCCACCGCCAATCCCATCTCGGGGGATTCAGGAGATCGCCTACGTCACCCTGTCGGAGAGGGGAATCATCTCCCGGAGGACTCTTCATCACCATGACCGCCTCCGGATTGATGTGTGAGTAGTTCACCCCTGGACTATGGGTCCATAGCAGTAGCTAGATGGTTGTCTTCTCCTCATTGTGCTATCATGTTAGATCTTGTGAGCTGACTATCATTATCAAGATCATCTATTTGTAATGCTACATGTTGTATTTGTTGGGATCCGATGAATATGGAATACTATGTCAAGTTGATCATCAATCTATCATATATGTGTTGTTTATGTTCTTGCATGCTCTCCGTTGCTAGTAGAGGCTCTGGCCAAGTTGATACTTGTGACTCCAAGAGGGAGTATTTATGCTCGATAGTGGGTTCATGCCTCCATTGAATGCGGGACGAGTGACGAGAAAGTTCTAAGGTTGTGGATGTGTTGTTGCCACTAGGGATAAAACATCAATGATTTGTCTAAGGATATTTGTGTTGATTACATTACGCACCATACTTAATGCAATTGTCCGTTGTTTGCAACTTAATACTTGGAAGGGGTGCGAGATGCTAACTCTGAAGGTGGACATTTTAGGCATAGATGTATGCTTTGGATAGCGGCCTATGTACTTTGTCGTAATGCCACGATTAAATCTCATAGTAGTCATCGTGATATGTATGTGCATTGTTATGCCCTCTCTATTTGTCAATTGCCCAACTGTAATTTGTTCACCCAACAAGCTATTTATCTTATGGGAGAGACACCACTAGTGAACAGTGGACCCCGGTCCATTCTTTACATTTGAAATACAATCTACTGCAAACTCTGTTCTTTACTGTTCTTCGCAAACAAACTTCATCTTCCACACTATACATTTAATCCTTTGTTTACAGCAAGCCGGTGAGATTGACAACCTCGCTGTTACGTTGGGGCAAAGTACTTTGATTGTGTTGTGCAGGTTCCACGTTGGCTCCGGAATTCCTGGTGTTGCGCCGCACTACACTCCGCTACCAACAACCTTCACGTGTCCCTTGACTCCTACTGGTTCGATAACCTTGGTTTCTTACTGAGGGAAAACTTGCTGCTGTACGCATCACACCTTCCTCTTGGGGTCTTACACGCCATCAAGCACCGGCGACGACGAGAAGGACACAAGTTCCTCCGACGCGTCGACCGACACCGCCTCTTCGGAAGAGGTGACGAGCAGCCGTGATGAGGATGACGAGGCGGGGCCATCAAAGAAGAAGAAGTAGTTTAAAAAAATTAATTCTAATTTGATTATGTTTTTTTGAAGTTTTTATATGTAATTTGTTTATATTGCACCGATTTGAATATTAGTAAAGAGTACTCTTCTATCTATTAAAATTAATTTTTAAGCGTTTGGGGGAGCGGCTGGGGAGTGACTTTCCCAAACGTGGCATGAACGAAACACGTCCCCAAACGCTCGATCCGGCGCCATTTGGTATGCAGATTAGCTTCCATTTTGTAATTTCGCAGAAATGAAAATAAAATGGCATCAGCAGTTTGCGTTGGCCCAGTCGCATTCCAGGCTCACCAAAGTGAAGGCGAACGAAATGGGTGATGCATCACGTCGCGGGAACAAAAAGTGCTGGGCCAGAAATTGTCCCGTGTATGATTGCCCGCAGCTCGAATAGCGCAGCCCGGTCCATCAAGATCGATTCGGCGGGCCCACCGGGACGGCAGCGGCAGCGACCGGCGAGTCTTCCGGTGCGGCGGTCGCACCAAATCGCCGCCTCCTAAAACTTCCCCACAGCCATTGTCTCCGCCGTCGCCGTCGTCTGAAACCCACAACCGCTCCAAGACCACCGGCGCAAGCAAGCGAAAATGGCAACGGAAGCGGGCGGCGGCGGCGTACTGGTCCAACGTACTCGTGCCGCCGCACCTGGCCGTCAAGCCCGAGGTCCTCGCCCACTTCAGGCGCAGACTCTACCAGCACCACGTCGTGACATCCTGATTTATTGTCCTCCAGTCCTTGATAAATGAAGCAATCTCCGTTTCAAAAAAAAAATGAAGCAATGCGTCAAGCCCATCTTACTAGACCACTTCCCAGAAAGAAATTCTTCTTTGCTCATGACCTTTCAAAGAAGATTACCGTCCTGTTCAATCTACTTGAGTTATGGCAGCAAATTAGTTAATTCAGTCTTCTCCTCTCTGCCCACTTTTTACCTTATTTGCTCTCTAAAAGTCTGTAAATGGGTTCTTGAGGAAGCTGACAAATACAGGAGGCGTTGTCTGTGGAGAGATAGACATTCAGACAAAAAGAACCCCTCTCTGGCAGCCTGGGATCTGGTATGCAAGCCAAAACAGCAGGGAGGTTTGGGAGTTATTAGTGTGTCGGTTCAGAACAAGCACATTCATAAATTCCACAATCATGTTCATGTTCCGTGGGTGCATTTGATGTCGGAAACATATTACACCCGAGAGCTCCCTCCTGATAGATCTAGGGATGTTTCGATAACCAACCATTTGTGCAAGTAGATGGAAACATTTTCTTTTCATGCCACTCCGTGGGGAGAGGAAGTAGTACTCCGTGCCGCAATTATTAACGCAAGTTTGCCACTTGAATTCGGGTATTTCTGAATTAGTGTTGTTAGTAATGTCCTACAAAGCATGACGGTGGCTGAAATTGTTTGGTTTGCTTTCTTGGCATGATAGGGCCGTGTGATTTGGTGGTCGAGCAGATGTCATCCACTGGTTCCACTCAGCCGAGCAGGCCACATAAAGTCTTCACCTTCAGCATCGAGTGAGAGTGTTAGGGCTCGCAATTCAGGTAAAACATACTACGACTTTACTAGGCATTACCAATTTCATGGACTGTGTCTGATAGATTAGTTCATATCTTGTGTGTCCTAGTTGCAGATCAGCATCCCCGACACCACCACCACAGACAGATAGACAGGGCTGCAAACCCTTTATGTTTTGATGCACACACTGTACATTTCTCAATAGATGCCTGGTAAGGAATAACTCACCCTATTCTGCCATGTATCAATGCATAATTGTGTAATACTCACTGAAAGGAGTAAGTTTGTTTTGTTACATTTCCTCCTATAATCACAACAAACCTTGTTGACTACCTGACATGACATAGTCTTATCCTTAACTACAACTTCATTCAGCATTTGAAAATCATTTTTTTAAAAAGGCCATAACAATGGTTTCTGTTAGATAACTTGGTCATGCTACTGTTGTTCTGTCAATCATCTCTTGCTTGTTGGTACTGTGTAGTGTATACTTGAGCATGACATGCTCGAACTTCTATATGTTAGGTATAGGTTGTTGCTGGTATGGGAATGCGTCATGTTTTGTCAAAGCATCTTGCAAACAGAGCATGCAAGCTTTCATTGCTGGGAACAGTTTTCTCCTCGGGATATTCTTTATATAGAGTCCTACGGGGTAAATACCTGCCAACCTGAACCTTGAGTGGTTCATCTTTGTTTGACTGTGTTTCTTGCCCTGATGACCATGTTGATATAATTCTCCGTCTTTTCTGCATGAAGAAACCGAATGCGTTGAACATGCCTGCAATCGAGCGTTTGTTGCAGTCTGTACTTGGAGGCAAGGACTTTTTCCATTTAATGTTCTCTGTGTTGCTTCTCACATCTCAGATGCATTTAAAGAGTAAGATACAATGTTTCTCTGGCATGTTCATGATTCTGATATCTTTTTACTGCTTTTTTACATAGAGATGCAAATTTTGGACCCTTAGAGTACCTTCCTATTTAATTGGAATGAACTAACTTTTCAAAGGAGGATGTGTTTTTTGAAATTTTAGTTCATTTGATTGAACTAAAGAGGGACAGAGGGTACCCTGAGGGTCACCAACTTTCATCCTTACTTTTACTTATGTTTACAAGTTCCAATCTTCTCTTTTCACAGTTGCTGCAATACCTGTGTTCTGTTGGGCACTTGATCATGTTGCCAGATTACCAGGGCGTAATTTTGCCCACTCATATTTCTATAGGTTATCTGTAGAATTATATCTGGATTTTATTGGTGTAGTTTGTTGAGTCTCAACTGCCCTGCGGTTAATATTGGCTCTCTGTTCTCTCGTTAACAATTGTTAAGGGGATATACTTGGAAGAACATTGTTTTTTATTAGATGCAAATAACACCACACCCTCCTTAGCTCAAATGCCGAACTTCCTTGGGGTTTCTTCTGATCATATCTTTGTTCTCGTATGTTTCTCCCACTTCCCTCAGAATTATGAAGACTTAATTTCGTCTGAGTAGTTACATCTTATGAGTTACATACACCTTGTTTATCTTGCAGGTGGCGACACAGCATAGTTCATACACCTTGTTTATTTTGCATAATGTGAGTTATCTTCTGCACGTCTGGTCTTACTTATTTTCTCTCGTTGCTTTTGTGCATTCACTCCGTAGCTGGAGGATGACTTGAGTCACAGTTTGATCTTCTACTGCATGTTATCAAGACCATAATTGACTGTACCCTAACAACTGTCAATCTCTGGCTAGCAATCCTTTCAATGGTTGCAATTTTCAGTCTTATTGGTCCTTTCTGGCTTTGCTTGTCTGTTATTCAGTTGAAGATGATACCTTGCTCCTGTAACATCAAGCTATTACCAGTGCAGCGTGTGGGCAAAAAATGAGCGGATCGTCAACCCTTAAATCCACCTCTACGCTCCATTCCTCGAAACGCTCATCTCCGCGGTCTCACAGTAGTGGCTCAGGCAGCTAGACATGAGGACCAAATCAGGATCTTGCAGGTGACGTCCGTAAGAGTTGTGCGTGGCAAGTTTCCTGAAAGCTAATTAGTTTTTTTGAGAAGTCGAGAAGAAGGTTTTCCTTCCTGGTGGTCTACTGATTCTTCTTCGTCCTTTTGTGCTCAGGTCGATGTGTTCCGTTCCGTTCCAGTCGATGCGGACAGAAGGAGGAAGACCTATCGATGTCGTCAGGTGAGGCATCACATCTGTTATTTATATAGGGCGTAGCTAGAAAAATAAATGAAGTTGCCATATATATGTGGGACTCGGTTCAGTGGCTGTGGCTACTGGTATCTGTTTGGGGAAAGTGATCAGATTACTTTCTCTGGTATGGGTCATGTTTTTTCTTGGTAGGAGGAGAACTCAAAATACTACAACAAACAAACTACCCTTTTATAAAGCAAAAACGAGGGATTAGTTCCTCTAATAACAAACCTTAGTCTAGTTTGATTGCAAAGTAACTGCCGGAAACCATACAAGCACTCCTCGGTTTGATTTCAGCTTTTTGTTTTGTTTTGTTTCAAATCCAGACATCTGATCCTTCAGAGCTGTGTGAGTATAGTAAATGATAATTTTTTCCAGGGATTTAATTCCAAATGTTGGGTTAATATAAATGAATGATAAAGAATTTTGAGATCACATAATGGACAAACTACACGGGAAGTGGCTGAAGTTGGTTCTAGGTCCTAGCTTCTGTAGTTGGCTCTACTGGCCAATGTATTATATAAGATGGCCTGTTGCATATATGTAACTTCTTGTTGCAGCAGCACTTGCAAATTTATTTAGAAGCACACTGGGAAGTAACGGTCCGCCGCACTGCTCCCAGAAACGTGATGTTATTAGTAGTCAAAATGACCACATATTTTGCAATGGATCTTCCAAATGATCGCATATTTTCCAATGGACCTCCTCCAGGACCTATCTAGATGGTACACACACTCGGGTCACTGTTAGCATCCGCAATCCTAACTGCTTCCGTCTTCTGTGAATGAATCATTTTCAACACAACCTCTTTGTCATCATTTTTCTCCTCTGCCTGCACACTTTCAGTCTTGGTCCCATCACAATCTTTCTTTTCGTCCACCTGCATACTTTCAGTCTTGATCTCACTGGCATCTTTCTTCTCGTCCACCTGCTTGTTTTCAATCTTGATCTCATTGGCATCTTTCTTCTTTGTGTTTAGGAGCTCGACAAGATCATCGAGCGCAACATCAGTGTCATCGTTCCTCATCAGAACCTCGGCGACCTCTGCAGGTGTCACAGTCACCTCCTTGATAAGCTCCTCAATCTCTGGATACTTGGCATGGTATTCGATGGCGTGGTAATTATTGACAAGGATCCGGAAAGCCTCTGGGGTGCAGTACCCCATGTGGATGTGCATGTCCATCCTGCCTGGCCGCAAAAGTGCTGGATCAAGACGCTCCTTGTAATTGGTCGTGAAGATGACTATCCTTTCCTCTCCACTTGTCGACCACAAGCCATCAACAAAATTGAGCAGCCCGGATAATGTTACCTGCGGAGACAGCAGCCAAATTGTTATCAGCATATGCAAGAAATCTTTGGAATCAAAGAGTGGGGAGGTTTTATATATTTATATAAACATAGAAGGTGTTCTGACTCCAAAGTTACCTTGTCTTCTGTCTTCTTTTTCTCTTTGGAATTGGAATTGGACTTGGACTTGGATTTTTCCTTGTCTTCCTCCTGCTCCTCCCGTTGCATCAGTTCGATGGTACAGTCAATGTCTTCAACCACGAGGATGGATCGGTTGGTCATCCCAACAAGAAGCCTCCTAAGGTCTGAGTTGGACTCAACCCCAGTCAGCTCAAGGTCATATATGTCGAACCTGAGGTGGTTGGCTATGGCAGCGATGAGGCTGGACTTGCCGGTACCCGGTGGACCGTACAACAGGTACCCTCGCTTCCACGCCTTACCGATCCTCCTGTAGTAGTCCTTCCTCTTTATGAACCTGTCAAGGTCATCAACGATGGACTGCTTCTGCTTCTGGTCCATGGCAAGCGTGCTGAACGTGGATGGGTGCTGGAGCTCCATTGGGGCCCAGTCATCTGAGTCCTCGTTCATGTATATGTTGAGGCTCCTCTCCCCTTGTTTAATGGCCTTGGCCGTGGCGACGATGAACGGGAGGTACTCTTTGAGTACCTTCTCCTTGTGCTTCTTGTGGAAGCTCACCCTGTAGGACCTGACCTCCCGCGCCCCGCCCCCAACGTTCGGGTCGGCCTTGACCTCACGGGTGACGAGGCACCACCTGAACTCCGTCCCTTCGTACACGTCGGCCATCTCCTCCCCTGTCTCCATGCTGACGATCAACTTCTCAGGCCCGCTGTTGGAGCTGCTGACACGCAGGCACTGCATGTCGATGTTGGCACCGGCGTCGACGACGCGCGTAGCGAGGTAGGTCTTGACGGCAGGGTAAACGTGGTTGTATGACCAGCCCCCTTCGATCTCCTCGACGACGATGGTGTGCTGCCACGTCAGGCGGGAGCGAAGGCTGTTGAGGGCTGCAGAGAGGGCCTCGCGCGCCTCGGATGGCAGCAGCTCGCTCGCGAGGCTCCGCACCAGCATCAGCGACGCCGCGAGCGAGGCCGCCGTGGCGATGGTCTTGTCATAGGACGCCATAGCCCCCCTCCTCCTCCTCCTCCTTCTGTGTGTTGTTCCTTTGCGAGGGTGGGTTGGGGACTCTCTGATCCCCCGTCTGGCTGTTTCTGATGTAGAACAGAGCTTTGAGGAAACGAGGCTGCCTTGATGTGGAGGTGGCGTGAGACTGGGGAAATGAACTGAGGCGAGGTGGGATCTGCTGGGAGTGTGAGGGATTTATATAGACAGGGGAATGCGTGGTGGGCGGTTGACTGACTGAGTGAGGTCTTCCTAAAAAAGGAACAGATTTGGATGATAGTACCTAGGGACACAGTGTGAGGCCTTACTTAGCAAAATGTAGCATCACATTACCACGCAACTTCCACGCAGCTCCCCTGTCATGGAATCTCTACGTGGCAAAATAGTCTACACCTGCCGTAATTGGCGCTTACTGTATTGTTTCCGGCACATGGCTCTGTGCTAATTAGTTACATCACTGAGCAAAATGTATCAACGCGCTGTCACATCATGACGCGGCTTCACACCATCACCATGACGCAGGCTGTAATTGCTGAGCACGAAGCGTTGCTGAGCTACCATGAACTTTTATCTTCTGAAATCTGAATCACACGTTTCCAGCGCGCTAAGCTATTGATATCTTTTGGCTCTGTGCTAACTACTACAGATTTGCTTCGTTCCAGGTGGTGCGCTCCACTCGGCTCCAGATTGCGATCGGGGAAAGTGGTGCAGACTTGCATCCAAGTTTGCTTGGAGCTTTTACCCTTTTTCTTTCGCAATCTCCGCATATAACAATAATTCACTGGAATCTCCATATGGTAGTATATGGTTGATACAGCCTGTAGTTGTCACACCTAGTACCGTAAAGTTTTCTTGATGGGCGATGCTACGTGCCGTTGCTGAGGTAACATGAACTCTCATCTTGTGAATCACACGTTTTGGACTAGCTACTAGTGATACCTTTTGGATCTGTGCTAACTATATATTTGTTTCGTTTTAGTTGGTGCTCCATATTTGTGAATTGCTAGGGGGAAGTGGCGCAGACCTGGCTTCCTTGGCATTCAAGTTTGCTCTACATACAGTTCCCCCCGGAATCTCCATATGGTAAAATTGTTGGTGCAATCTGCAACTGGCACTTGCTAACATTTCCCAGCACGGAACATTCATTAAATCAGTGTACTAGTAACACTTTTATTCTCCTCTGAATCCCAGGGGGGAAAGCAGCACCGCTTGTCATACAAGTTTGATCCACCTCCACTTTCTCGAAAAGTGGAGAAGAAGAGCAAGAAGGCCTCTTTTGTGGAAAGGAGGTAGTACTAGAAAGAAAATGCCGGTGCATGTGGTGTGCATCGTTCCTTGCGGACTACCAGCGCTTCTGCTTCCACTTGGGTGCTCAGGTCGGCGTGTGATCTTCAGAGTTCAGATGGTGACCTATGTGGCTTCATTTGTTAATTCTGTTCCAGCGTCCGAATAGGAGTCGTCCCACCGAGACTCTGCACTCACGCGGACGGCCGAAGATCGGTCGGCGTCGCCGTCAGCGAGTGGAGTCGTCGCAGGTGGCATCTGTCTGGGAAAAGCGATGAGTTCCACCAGTTTTTTTTTCTCAAACACGTGGTGGAGCACTTGTTTATCTGGGCTGGGGAAAGAGGTGTCGATCGAGATGTGTGGGTAGGCAGGCTAAACATGCACCAGCCATCCCGTCCCGGCCGGTGTCGTGTGCGAAAATTCGAAAATTTATAGTTACAGGTTACAAAAAAATATTAAAAAAAACTCTAAATGTACCTAATGATATATCCCACTAACGTGTAAGATCTCAATTTAAAATGATTTGTATTTGGAAATGCATAAAAATAACAAAGTCTGTGGTTTTTTAGAGATTTTAAATCACTATGCCCAGATCTACATTTTTGTCATTTTTGTGTATCCCAAACTACACATTATTTCCAATTGAAAATTTCACGTTTGTGAGATACATTATTGACTACATCATGATTTGTTTTTAGCATTTTTTAAAACTTAGAAATATAATTTTCAATTGTTTTTAAATAAAGAGATCACTGGTGCCTATGTGCACCAAATCTCCAATTTCTAGTTCCTTCCTCGCATTCCTAGTCCAAAAGTTACTTTAAAAGGTAAAAAAAATCAACGGGTTCAAAACAATGCTTGTTGATTGATTCATACAAGGTGTTCTAAGAGGTCCAAAAAATATTTTCATGTATTCCCGAGAAGAAAACAAAAGAGAAGAAAAGAAGAAATGAAAAACAAGCATCAATGTATCAAAACCATTTCACATGAAGCAATTTTTCTAGAGTATTTAGCATCGGTCCGCAACATTTTCCCTAGTTTCTAGAAGTCGCGAAAAATCCCGCCAATGCTGCAAGATAATCCGAATGCAATGTTTTGGTGTGCACATGACATTTTTTTAAATGCAACATTATCTCATAACATTTTTCCGAGATCCATAAAAACTTGCTACATGTGGCAAAACACTTTTGCATCATCTCGAGGATGTCCATGTAGCAAAAAAAAATACTGTATGTAAGAAATCCGAAAAAATTATTATAGTAAAATGTAAGAATCGTGTCCTGGTCTCCAACATAAAACCCAGCACCTCCAACATTGTTGCCGTGTAGCACTTGCACAAAAATTATCGTAGCACTTTGTCAGTACTTGCACAACAAAAATGATGCTCAAGTGTAGCAAATCGCAATATCATATGTAACATCAGATGTCCATGGATGAAGGTCAGGAGCAATTAAAGTCCTATATTAATTCTTATTATAAATGCCTTTCTGGTGCCCCGGAGGATTCAGATGTATCCATGGATGAATCCAGGATTGATGATATCCCCCAAGTGTCTCACGAAGAAAACACCATTCTTACTTCCCCTTACTCCGAGGAGGAGATAAGAAAAGCGGTCTTTCAAATGGAACACAATAAGGCGCCAGGGCCGGATGGTTTCCCGGCTGAGTTCTACCAGTATTTTTGGGACATTGTCAAGTCGGATCTTTTGGATCTGTTTGCCGAATTACATAAGGGGCAACTGGATCTGTTCCGTATCAATTTTGGTGAAATTATTCTTCTACCAAAGGTTACCGACGCGGAACGGATCCAACAATACAGACCAATATGCCTTCTAAATGTTTGTTTCAAAAACTTCACAAAATTTGCTACCATTCGACTTAATTCAGTGGCAGATAAAGTGGTGTGTCCTTCTCATACCGCTTTTATGCAAGGAAGAAACATCGTAGATGGGGTGGTCACCTTACATGAGACAATTCATGAGATGCACCGTAAAAAGTTGAATGGGGTAATACTCAAGATCGACTTTGAAAAATCCTATGATAAAGTTAAATGGTCTTTTCTTCAACAAACTCTAAGGATGAAAGGTTTTTCTTACGAAATGGCGTGCTCTTATTAATAACTTCGTTTTTGGTGGTAGTGTTGCCATTAAGGTCAATGATGATATTGGTAAATACTTCCAGACCAGAAAAGGGTTGAGGCAAGGTGATCCCCTATCTCCATTATGGCGGATATGCTTGCAATTATAATAGAGCGTGCTAAGGTCGATGGTCAAATTGAAGGTGTAGTCCCCCACTTAGTTGATGGTGGCTTATCCATTCTTCAGTATGCTGATGACACAATTCTATTTATGGATCATGACTTGAAAAAGGCACGAAACCTGAAATTAATTCTTTCAGCATTCGAGCAGTTGCCCGGTCTTAAGATTAATTTCTATAAGAGTGAATTGTTTTGTTTCGGTGAAGCCGTTGGCGTCGCCAACTCATATGCTGAATTATTTGGCTGTGAGATTGGTTGTTTTCCAATTAGCTACCTAGGTATTCCGACACACTATCGGAGACTCACTTTGGCTGAATGGAAAATCGTTGAAGAAAGACTTCAAAAACGCCTTACTAGTTGGTAAGGAAAATTACTATCCCTTGGTGGAAGATTAGTTCTCATTAATTCAGTGCTCACGAATATGGTACTATATATGATTTCTTTTCTTTCAGTTAGCGAAAGGAGTCTTGCATAGATTGGACTATTTCCGATCAAGATTCTTTTGACAAGGGGATAGTGAGTAGAAAAATACCGGCTAACTAAATGGAGTGTTGTATGCCGTCCGAAAGATCAAGGTGGACTTGGTGTTCATGATCTTGAAGTGAAGAACAGGGCTTTGCTTGGTAAATGGTTAGCCAGGTTGTTAACGGAGGATGGGGTATGGCAACAACTTTTACGGAAAAAGTATATTGGCTCAAAGGCGATCTCTCAGGTTCTTTAGAAACCAGGAGATTCATATTTTTGGGCTGGCATCATGGCAACTAAGAAGCACTTTTTCCCATTTGGTTCTTTCTCCATTAAGAATGGGGCGGAGATACGGTTCTGGGAGGATCGCTGGTTGGGAACAACCACTCTTCGTGAACAGTATCCGGCCCTGTACAGTATTGTTCGTCATAAAGGGATACTTTGTAGAAGGTGATGTAATCTTCTCCCCCCGCTATGACGTTCAGGTGTGATCTTGTCGGTCCCCGGCTAGTTTCTTGGAATGAACTGCTTCAGCGTTTAGGTTCAATCCAGCTGGTTCAGGGGACGGAGGAATTCCGCTGGAGTCTCACCAAAAATGGCATATTTCCGGTTAGCTCCATGTATAAAGCATTATGCCTATCTACACAACCGGTTTTAAATAATAAATTCATCTGTAAGATGAAGATACCTCTCAAAACAAAGGTATTTGCATGGTATCTTCGTCGAGGTGTGATTCTTACTGAAGATAACCTTGTAAAACGTAACTAGCATGGTTGTACGAAATGTGTGTTCTGTCACGAAGAAGAGACAATAAAACACTTTTTCTTAAACTGTCGAGTTGCTAGATCTATATGGTCAATCATTTAGATAGGTTCTACCTTATACCCGTAGCATTGCAAACATTTTTGGCAATTGGCTAAATGGGGTGGATTCTAGGTACAAAACGATTATCAGAGTGGGAGCGATTGCGGTTGCATGATCACTTTGGCTATGTAGAAATGACAACGTTTTTAATGACAAAAATTATTCTCTTATGCATGTCATCTACCGGTGTACTGCTTTGCCCCGTTCATGGTCGCCACTTCAGCGTTTGGAGGATCGCGACCTCTTTATGGAGGTGTCTACATGATCGGAGAACACGGCCACGGAGTTTATTTCCCAACATGGGTGGCTGCATAGTCGGAGGATTGAAGCCAACGAAGCGTCATAGTAGTTGGTTTTTATCTTTTTTATATCTTATGTCGATGGATCCTACACTTATAAACGGCTGTGTGCATCCTAGTATGCAGAGGCTGAGTGTAATGCTTAAAAACATTTGAGTAATAAAACGCCCCTTATCGAAAAAATCGTACTTCCTCCGTCCGTTAATAGATATCCAGTGGTTCGTCTAAATTTGGATGTATCTATGCCTAAAAAATATCTAGATACATTCAAATTTAGATAAATTTTTGATATCTAAAAATAGACAGAGGTAGTACTACGTAACATCAATGAACTCACAAACCTCCACCATGAAGGTAAAATGCTGGGCCTCCATTCGACACCTGCAGCTCGGAGGCCCAACAGTATAGATTCCCCTGGCCCACCGATCGGTAGACGACAGGGCAGGAGAGAAGGGGAAAGCAGCTGCAGCGACCAGCGAGTCTTCCCATCCGCGGTCGCACCAAATCTCCATCTCCTCCTCCTAAATTCCCCCAACCACCGCCCCCAAACTCGCCGTCGCCGTCGACAGCCAGCAACCACCACCCCGACACCACCGCCGCGATGGGAGGCGGCGACGCGAGCGGCGCGGGAGCGCCGGAGGAGGCGCAGGAGCAGAAGCGGGCGGCGGCGGCGGCCTACGACTACGAGGGCGACGCGCGCTGGGCCGACTACTGGTCCAACGTCCTCGTGCCGCCGCACCTCGCCGCCAAGCCCGACGTCCTCGCCCACTTCAAGCGCAAGTTCTACCAGCGCTTCGTCGTGAGTAGACCCGCTCCGCCCGCTGCTGCTGCTGCTTAATTAATTGCTCACCCGAATCGGCCGTCCTCCGCCTCCTGCTGCTGCCTAGGATCCGGTAGCGAGATAGCAGAATTGAGCGACTCCCGCAGGCTTGTTGCTGACTGCGATCTGTTCGTGCTGCTTGTGCCGGCTGCTATTTACTAGTGCTAGCTGAAACTGGCTAGAGTCTGGTGCTGTCGTTTGGTGCTACAACCACACTGATGTTCTCCATGCTACTCCATATCGAGCTGCAGCTCCTTAGAGCTTGCGTTATTTCGTTAGCGTGAAAGGCGACAGCCTCAACCTTATTAGTTACTCTTGTTTCTAAATTAGCTATTATTACTTCGTCCAGTTGATGCCTCCACCGCCTACTGACTACTGGAGTGTAGCTCTGCGAGGCTCGCTTTCCCGCTGATCGTGCTATCAGAACTGGAGTGCTTAATACCAACATACTAGTGTTGCTTGTTTTGAAACTGGGTGGCGTTTTCAGCTGCTACTTAGTATCTGATTAGCTAGATGGCCGAGCTGTCACTTTGTTGCTAGAGCCCTCTGGTGTTATTTCGCGAACATGGAATCATTAGTTACTTTGCTCAAACAAACCATGTGTTAAGTAGATAGAAGCATTTTCTTTTCCTGTGCCCACTCTGTGGGGAGAGGAAGTTGTACTCTGCGTCCCAAAGTTTACATAATGATAAATGCTAGTTTGCCACTTACAACTTGGTCAGTTCTGAATCAGCCCTATGAGTCATATCTTGCAAAGCATGATGTTCTCTAAAGCTCTTTCGATTGCTTTCTTGACCTGGTAGGATCGTGATTTGGTGGTCGAGCCGATGGCATCCACTGGTTCCACTCCGCCGAGCAGGCCAGATGTAAGGTCTTCACCTCCAGCGTCCAGCGAGGGTGTTAGGGCTCGCAGTACAGGTAAACTATGCCACGCTTTAACTACCCATAAGGTTTACCAGTTTCGTGGACTGCGTCTGACTGCTGAGTTCATATCATGTATTCTTGTGTAGGTTCTAGCTCCAGGTCGGCTGCCCCACCACCACCACCACAGACAAACACGGCTGCAAACACATTGCGTTTCGATGCACGGACTATACTTTTTTCCATAAATGGCTGGGTAAGGAACAAGTCACCTTCTTCTGCATTACATCAATGCATAATTGTGTAACATTCGCTGAAAGGAGTAGGTTTATTGGTTCCACTTGCTTGTATAATCACGATGAACCTTGTGGACAACCTGACATGGTACAGCATTTTCCTTATCTATAACTTTGTTCTGCAGATCACAATGGTTTCTCTTAGATGGCTTGCTCATGTTACCCTTGTTCTGACCATCATCTCTTGCTTGTTGGTACTTTGTTGTGTATACATGACATACTCAAACTTCTTTATCTCAGGTACTGGTTGTTGCTGGTCTGGGAATGCTTCCGATTTTGCCAAAGCATCTTGCAGACAGAGCTTGCAAGCTTTCTTTGCTGGGAACAGTCTTATCCTCAGGATATTCTTTATACAGTACCTATGGGGTAAATATCTGTCTACCTGAACCTTGAATGGTTAATCTTAGTTTGGTTGTGTTTCTTGCTCTGATGGCCCTGTTGACCGAACTCTCCTTTTTAATCTGCATGAAGAAACCAAGCGCGTTGAACATGCCTGCAATTCAGGCTTGGTTGCAGTCGGTACTTGGAGCCAAGGACTTTATCCATTTGATGTTCTCTTTGTTGCTCGTCACGTCTCAGCTGCACTTAAAGAGTGAGATACACTTTTTTGTCTTGCATGTTCATGATTGTGATATATCCGTGTGCTGCTTCTACATATGTTTACAAGTTTTGATGTTCATTTTTTCGCAGTTTCTGCACTACCTGTGTTCTGCTGGGCACTTGATCATGTTGCCAGATTCCTAAGGCGTAATTTTACCCACTCATCTTTCTATAGGTAATTGAATAATCTCTTAATTCCTATGGCGCAACCAGTCTCCGCTGCCTTGTGGTTAATATTTCCTTTCTATTATCTTGTTAAGGGGATACTTGGAAGAGCCTTGTCTTTGGGTGGAGACAAATAACACCACAATCAGCCTACTAAGCTCAAATGCCGAACTTGCACTGGGGTTCCTTCTGATTATATCATTGTTCTCGTATGTTGCTCCAACTTCCCCTAGAATTATAAAGACTTTATTTCATCTGGGTAGTCACATCTTATGAGTTACGCTTTGTTACCTTGCAGGTGGCGACGCAACATAATTCAGACATTCATGTACTGGAATGTAAGTATTTTCTGCACATGTGGTCTTATTTATTTTCATCCAATGCTTTCATGCATTCACTCCATAGCTGGGTAACTTGAGGCACAGTTTGATGTTTTGCTGCACGCTATGATGATCATAATTTAGTGTACACTAACAAACAACAGCCATCAATGTCTGGCTAGCACATCCTTCAACAGTTGCAACTTGGTTATGCTAACAATTGCTGCTACTTACTGGTGGTTTCCTGGCTTGCTTGCCCGTTATTCAGGTGTTGAAGATGATGTACCGCGCGCCTGCAACATCAAGCTATCACCAGAGCGCGTGGGCGAAAATCGGGCGGACCGTCAACCCGTACATCCACCGCTACGCTCCGTTCCTCGAGACACCCATCTCCGCGGTCCAACGGTGGTGGCTCAGGTAGCGAGACGGGAAGAAATCTGCATCTCGGTGGCAGAAAAAAAAACATATTACTAGCACCGACCGCCCCCAGTGGACAATGGTCTTAAAACTCTATGCTCGAAATTCAGAACTCGAATCATAGCACCCAGCATCTTCTGTGATGCGGTTGTGCAATGTAATTTTAATGGTTCGACTGGTAGGGCTGAACAAGAGATGATTTTTCTACTTTAGCGGTGGATCTTCATACCTCTGCGGTGATTAGCTTTGGACCCTCGAGTACCTTGAATCACAATGCTGTCATTGCTGAAGTCCCTGGCCTTGCTTGAGTGGACTTCACATTATCTAATCAGTTAGTTTCTCGTGTATGGTATAGTGTGTACTGAGTTACGGTGCAATATCCCATAGCCTGAAACATCGTCAGATTTTTTCCACTGTTTATATAATACAATTTTATCGTTGTCCATTAAACCGTATCTAGAAAGGTTCATTTGGTCCATGACAGTCGGATTCATGAATGATATGCTGAAGGTGATGGTTTTGTGGTACAACAAATATTACATACTAATTATGTGGTGTTTTTTAGAAAATTTGTGACCATGTGCTATAATTTACATCCTATTTACCCACGCATGGGTGTGGGTGTTTCCATCACCGTCCATTGTGCTTTGAGATTCGGATAAAAAGAGGAGAGAGAAAGGAATCTTTTCATATACTATGGTGGGCACGAATCTCGAGGAATAAATGAACGGTGACGGAAATACCCACACCCATGCGTGGGTGTACAAAAGTATTTCTGTTATTTTTAGTTTACACTACAAATTACCTACTTCCACCGTCCCAAAAAAGGATGTTACAAATTTGTCTAAATTTGGATGGTGGAAATATGACTTTTCACTTGAAGTGTACACTATTTTTTATATATTGCTTAAACAGCTAGATTGCTTGCTTCCAAATGCACAGGCCAAAAGTGTAGCAGCTGGGCTGGATGAGGAAGCAGGTCAAGCAGATAAATGAGCTGCTGAATTCGCCCCTCTTTTTACATGAATTAAACTGAAAGCAGAAAATCCCCTACTAAGCTCAATAACTTGGAGAATGATAGGAGTGCTAGCCATATTTTCTTCTCTTGATTCCCACAGCTTCAGCAGAACTTGCGCTGTGATGCCTGAGCAAAACAAGCCCAATGCAACAAGATAGATCGGAGACGACACCCATAGAGGCCACCACCGCATCGCCCTCATCTTCTTCGTTGCTCCTGCAGCGATGGCCTAGGACAGTCCAAACAACACTGTCAGGTTATGAGCTGAAGTTTTGTCCAGATTATGCATTTTGCTGCCACTGCGAGGATAGTGTGTGCAACAGTTTCAAGTTCAGAGCTTCATGTAATTGGCAGCGCAGCATTCACTGATGTTCTTTGTAAAAGTTAGCATGCACCTTGAGAGCAGTAAATACTTCTGTCAATACAATGACAAAAAGTTCACGACGCAGTTGTGCTCGCAAATTCCAGTTTATTGCTTCCACTTCCAACCTAGTTATTATACTCCCTCCGATTCTTATTAGTTGACTCTTTCTAAATACTCCCTCCGGTCCTTTTTAATTAACTAGAATCTAGTATAAAGTTGTACTAAATCTGAATCAATTAAAAAAGAACGGAGGGAGTATATTTTAGTTTTAGGTACCTCATACTAGTGTGAAGTAATATGAATCGGAGAAAGTAATAGAAAAGAAGCATCCATACCGTTGCGGGGAGATGTAATGCTGCCACAGATGCTACATCTACTATTTTTCCAGCTAGAGTTACAAACTCAAATACTTCCTCCAATCTATAATACTTCTCAGTGAATAAACACACTAAAAATATGTCTATACATGTACTTCAGCAGCAAGTATAGATCGGATGGAGCACTAGAAGGTTATGGATGTTTTTCAAATTTGCTAATGAGAGTGAGAAATTCGCAACTCTCGTGAGATCAAAGTTTGCAATCTGAAAATCGTGAGAAACTCTCGTAAGATCAAAGTTTGCAATCTGAAAATCGTAAGAACACAAATGAAAACTCCACACTTGTTTCGTGTCCGTTCTCTCGCTCCTGTGGGTGTGGTACCGGCCTGCACATCCACCTTTTATTACCCACTTGAAGAACAGGTTGGCGGCAGTCGACCACCAATCATCAGCCCCACGTGTGGCAGCAGGGCATGCAGGAAATGTGGCAGGCTCGAATAGTGCGTATCTTCGCTAGTATCATGTATATCGATCCCACATCAATGTTAATATGGCAGCTAATTAAGAGGAGAGAAGAGATTAGAGTAATATAGGTGTGGATATCGTATCATATCACGAGAAAAGTTAATGTCAAATAAATCTTGTACTCGCTCCAATTCATATTAGTTGCCTCTATATTGATGTATTTAGACATATTTTAGTTGTAGGTACATCCATACGAGTGTCAAGTAATATGAATCAGAGAAAGTACATAAATTTGCATTGAGATTCTAAAAAATAATAAATATAGCTTTGACCATGATACTTCTCAATGATACTACCCACTATAGAGATAGTATCATATAGAAGTATCATATGCATGATACTACTACATGATACTTACCACTATGGCTAGCATGAGTATGTGTTACTCGTAGACGTTTTGTACACTATATCTTGCATTTAGTGTAGAGGGTGACACCTCATCTAGATCATGTAGATGAGAAGAACAGGGTGGCATAGTCTATAGAGCGCATTGAGTGTTGATTAACAATTATTGATTTCATCTACTCTCACCCTGTATGAAATAATGTCTTGGATTTAGATATCTATACCCACAATAGAGTTATCATATGTAGTAGTTTTAGGAGAGGTTTCAATGATCATAAATGGAATGAATGGTTGTATTTATGTCAGCATTGATGTCAGTCAATCTCTCTAATGAGGCTGATATGTTTGTATGGAAGTTGGCGGAGTCTGGAGTTTTTACAGCTAATCTTACTATCTTGATTTGATGAATGGTCATATAAGATTTATTCGTAAATACTTATGGAAACTTAAAATTACATTGAAAATTATAATTTTCACGTGGTTTCTTAATAACAAAGCAATGCTAACTAAATATAACTTGGCAAAACCAAATAGGAATGGGTGTGAAAAGTGTTGCTTTTGTGATTCTAATGAGACTATCGAACATTTGTTCCTTGCTTGTCTTTTGCAAAAATTATGTGGCGAATGGTTTATTTGACATACAACATTCCACCTCCTTCCAATATTTCTAATATGTTTGGTAATTGGTTGAATGGAGTGCCTAAAATTTGTAAAGCTAGGATACATATTGGCGTTTGAGCTTTGTGTTAGGCTATTTGGAAAAACAGAAATGATATTGTTTTAACAAATAAAAGGGAACTAATTTCTTGTAGGTTGTTCGCCAAGCTGTGTATTGGATTCAGCTCTGGGCTTTTCTTCTTCCGGAGGATCAGCGGGGGATATGTTTTCTGGATGCAGCCGTCTGCTGATGGTTGCTCAGGACTTCTTCTTCCAGGATTGCGACTGGGTGGAGGCGTATTAATAGGATTGCAAATATTTAGCGGTCCGATGATCGTTATTTTTCTTTGGTTGCTATTTGTCTCAACTTTATCAGATCCATGATTGTAATAATTGAATAATATATTGCAACAAGAAAATGTCTGTGTGCATCTATTGATGCAGAGGCTAGAGCGTGGTTCTCATTTCCAAAAAAAAAAAGAAGCATATGTAGTAGTATCATGCATTCTCTATGCATGCAAAAAGTTGATGTGTCACTACAATTAATGATGAGAGAGACCATAGTAGTATTATAGGTATACATGATGGATTGAGCTTCAGTGACTTTGTCAGCCCACAAAGTCACTGACTTTGAGTCACTTACAAGTGGGGTCACGTAGGGCCCACATAATGAAGGGTTCCACCTGACTCCACTTGACTCCACTTGTAAGTGACACAAAATCAGTAACTTTGTGGGCCGGCGAAGTCACTGAAGCTCAATCCATACATGATACTGTGCATTGTAGAGTATCATACACTAATATCATGTGCATAATACTGCTATATGATATACTATCTACTGTGACTAGTCTAAATAGTATCTACATATATTTAGTTTTAGATAAATATAAGATATTCTTTCATGAATGAAGGAAGTACGTAAATATATGTTTATATTTGTTATTAGGGTAGATATTAAAAGTGACCAACAAACCTGTGGTTGATTTGCTCTGTACACGTGTGAAAATAAAAACATCTAAGTAGTATCCATGAATCCACGTGCACATCAGGATCTCAAACAGTGTCTCACAGTTAGCGATGAAGAGCGAGAGAGTTGCCACCGTCCCGCCCACTTTGTAGTTAAGATTGTTGGAGACAGTATAGAAAATAAAATTTTCCTCGGCATAACTAAAATCATATGTTAGTGAGGAGGTAACGAATTATACCCTCGTAGATCGATCTAGCGGAAATTGATGAAGTCACGAGTTGATCCCGCAACTAGACTCGTCTAGTCGAGATCTATTATCCCTCTATCCGCTCCCACGAACAAGTGTCGCACATGCAACACCTTCACGGTATCCACACGTACATGATCAGCAACACGCGTCAAAGTGTGATCAAGCACACAATCGAAGCGGTAACGTGTCGGTAATAATTCGGTAGCGCTTTTGCTAGTCTGACTAGATCAGATGTAGAAGGGGTAGAACTCCAATAACACTGTGAGAAGAAGAGGAGGAAGTAGATATCCGTGGTGGTCCGTCGATGGCGTAGGCTAGGGAGGCGGCAAGGGAGGAGGGTGGTGCCACGGTGATGGTGGTGGTGATGGCCGATGGCGGTGAAGGGGTTCGTAGCAGAAAACAATAAATCATTAACTAGTGTAGGCCAATTGCCAATATCTATCTAGGAGTAATGTTGTGAAGGGAAGATTTCGGTGACGTGTCCTCGTTGACCGAAAGAGTTTAACGTTACGCGGGGAGCGTGGATGATTTAGTCGTACGTCGTAGCCGACCTTAGGGTCGTGTTGATCCTTGCACGACGACTGGCGCCACAACTGCCAGCACCTTCGTGGAGTCGCATATGTACAGTGATCAGAAACGGCTCCCGGTTCTCGGATCTAGCAGAGAGTGCGGAAGTAAAACTTTTGGATCGGAACACCAGCAATATGATGGCGTGTTGGGGTAGAGTTAACTCCCACGTGCGCAGTTCTTTGAGGAGCCGCGTGCGTGAGAGAAAACGAGGAAGAGAAGGGTGGCGCATGGGGAGGGAGGGGAGCTCTCCTCTTGGATGGCCTTTGGGCCCCTCCTCACATGTGCCCCCTCCTTATATAGGGGGGAGGGGGTGGCCGGACAAGAGGGAGGTGGCGGCCAAGGTGGGCCCTAGCCCCACAACCCTAACCCTAGCCCCCATCCTTATCCACTTGGGTGGCGGCCGACCCGTTAATGGGCTCCCCTCTGGGAGAGGCCCATTAAGGTGAGATGCACCTAATGAATCAAATAAAAATAGGATTTAATATTAATTATTTCAATAAATATAAATACATATTATTTAATTCCCTCTGATTCAGATGTAACTTTTCCGGTTCTCTCTTCTCTATTCTCCGGTCTTTCCAACGATACCAAAACTATCTCTCATGTGTTATCAAACCATTAAGTGTATTACCCGATGGTTCATGAACACTGCAGACATGATTGAGATGCCTCTCTGATCATGCGCATTCCACGAATATATGTCGTCGAACCATAAATGTTGAGTACGTTCTATCCTTTTGTTGCTTCGATACTAGACTTGTTCGAGATCTGATTGTCGGTATCATCATATCTAGGTCAATTTTGTTACCAACAATTGCTATTTAACACATTCCCGTGATACTCCATCCACATGACATAGTCATATATTGTACAGCTTCATGGATGTAATCTCAACGAGTGGGCCTAGAGTATCTTTTCGTCACGTGGATGAACAAATTCTAGTCTTGATAGACAGGCTTTAACATACCCCTTCAAAATACCTGAGAGACACCTTTATGATCACCCAGTTACAGTGTGATGGTTGACGCAGTCAAGGCAGCCTTCAGTGATAGTGATTAGATATAATCTCACGGTCGAGTAGGTTACTACGTTTTCACAATTATCGCAACGATGAACTTTGTGAATCGATTGTGTTGCAATACTTATATTGGGTATGCCCTGCCCCAGAGGTCCAATGCATTTTTTCAATTTTCATTCACATGAAAACATAATTTATATTTATTAAAAAGGGTAAATAAACATTGAAAAATAAATCTTGCCGATCCCAAGGCCTATCTACTGGTTGTTGCCTTCCCGCGTCAGGTCAACGAACGTAGGCACCGGGCATGGCCAGTCCGGTGACAGCTTAAGAAGGTGGAGGACCGGCGGTGGAGAGGGAGGAGAAGTAGCTACCGCCAGTGGCTGCGGCATGTAGGGCACCGAGGAAGGCAGTGGGGTACGCCATTGGTGGTGGATGATAGGTTGGGGCTTGCGCAGGCCACGGTGTACACGTCGGTGGTGTCGGCACCACGCACAAGGCCTCCATGGCCGCCCTCAGGTCCTCCTTGTTCGAGACGCCCGGAGGAATGACCGTCGCTGTATAGCGCGGCGACGCTTATGGCGGAGGCATCGAAGGCCGGTCCTGCGAGGACTTTAGGGATAGCCTCATCCACTCCTTCCGGCATGAGGGGCGGCTCGTCCACCTTTCCCTCCACTTTGGCCATCTTTGCGATGTACGCGAGGTAGTCCTTGGTGTCGTCCCTCCCCTCCTCTCTTGGGATTTCGTCACCACCAATGGCCTCCTCCTCCTCCTCTTCTTCTTCCTGCTCCTCCTCCATCACCTACGCGAGCGGAGCGCATTAGTTCTACTCTTTGCCACCGAGGAACCCCGCTCGGTGACTTGTATCCTTTTCGAAGTGGCCGAACGAGTCCCACATAGGTGGGTTAATTCCGTACGTAGGGTCAGCAAGGAGGTCAGAGGCAGAAGGGCCTATGATGGGAATCTCCTACCACCGCTTACGGCCCTACCGTGGCACCGGTGGCATGGGGACCTGATGTCTACGGGTGCTTCTATTCTTGTAGACAGTGTTGGGCCTCCAAGAGCAGAGGTTTGTAGAACATCAGCAAGTTTCCCTTAAGTGGATCACCCAAGGTTTATCGAACTCAGGGAGGAAGAGGTCAAAGATATCCCTCTCATGCAACGCTGCAACCACAAAGCAAGAAGTCTCTTGTGTCCCCAACACACCTAATAGGTGCACTA
>NC_061511.1:206588216-206652849 GCF_022539505.1 Lolium rigidum | reverse complement strand
GAGCCCAGCCATGGTGACGACCAGCTTGGACACGTTTGAGGTCACAGACGAGCAACCACGACGGTGGTTGGTGCATGTTCGGCGAGGAGAGGGCGCCGACATGGGGCGCACAACATTAGGGGTGTGAAGCATGGTGGAGGTCAGGAGGCGGCCAGCGAGGTGGAGGTAGGAGGTGTCTCGCATGACTGACGAGCAAGAGGTGAGGCTCCCGGCAAGGTGGAAGCAGATGTAGCCGACGCTTGGCGGGGGCCGTCGAGGTGGAGGCCGGGTTCAGCGCTCCTGGCGAGGTGGAAGAGGATGTCGAGCAGAGGAGAGGATGCAGGCCCGTTGCTGGGCAGAACGCGCAGCCAGAGCAACATACGTGATGATCCTTCCGTTTAGATTCATCTTTTTTTGCGGGTCCCATACTTTTATTTGCGGGTCCGTTTAGATTCATCTTAATTATGAATAACTTCATTCTGATTTAGATGCCGTGTGATGTTGCCTGCTGAGCGTTGCCATGAATCCTCACTACGAAATGTCCTCTTCTATGTACATTCTTCGTCACAAAATGTAAGGTATCTAAAGATTAAATAAAAGTCAACATTTTCTAAATTTGACAAAGTTTACACACAAAATATGAGAAATTACAATATTGAATCAATATCAACAGATTCACTAAACTATGAGAAATTACCATAAACTATATTTTCTTAATATTTTCATTTAATATTGTATATGTAGATATTTTTATAAGTATTCAATCAAAATTCTTAAGATTTAACTTTTAACTAACCTTTAGACGCCTTACATTTTTGGGATGGATGGGAGTAATAATTTCATGTCATAGTCTTGCACTCTTGGTGTGATTGCGCTTCTAGTTCATGGGGTGTGCAAAAATGGCTCCTTCTATGTAATAACTTTTTTTTTGCGATTCTTCTATGTAATAACTCTGGCTCGTTTGTTTCACATATAATTGCAGGTGTGCAGGTGTGCGGGCACGTGTAAAATGAATTTAAAATACTTTGTATTTTGAGCTACAAAAAAATGATAAAAGTGTAATCTGATTGTACATATTTAAAAATCTCCAAATTTTATCAGATTTTCTCATTTGGTGTAGCTTAGTTTTTTTTTCGACATTGGTGTAGCTTACAATATAAAGAATTTTGCATTGAGGTTTTGCATGTGCTCCTGAAGACACTTTCCGACTTTATCCCCATAAGCTTGCCCTAGAGCTCATAATATACAACCTTGATCTTTCATTTGGTTCAAAATTGCCCCTTGTATTCACAAAAAACCCCAAGTGTTCTGGTTTTCATCTTGTTTGACCTGTAGTCTATGATGACATGTCAGCTAAATCTCTCTGAGCTGCCACGTCACGTACCAGTCCATATTGAAATTTGTCAGATTTCAAAACACTAAAATTTATCAAATATTGTCATTTTCTATATCCTAATGTAGAAAAAAACCATAGAGGTTTTTTACACGTTTGTAAGATTCATCACTACTATATCCAGGCATTTTTCAGAAATTCTCGAAACTTCAAAATATTATTACAGTAGTATTATCTTTTTCAAAATAAATGGCTTCCCAGAGCTCGGCCTCCATTTGTTCACACCTAACCAATATAGGAAATACTAGTTGTAATCCAAACAAATATTACCTCTGTTTTAAATATAAGCCTTTTTTACAAAGCTAAATTAGCTAGTCTAAATCATCCCAAATATTACTTGAATGGGTGAGAGAATAATAAGTTAGAATATTGTGCAAATCAAAACGATTTCACGCTGATTCATCAAACCAAAGGCACATCGTCACATAGAAAAGTCCCATTCTGCTTAGATTAACATAATCTCCTTTTCCTAGCTTGCAGATAATGAATATCATCACCCATTGGGTCTGCATCCAACGGTTGATGTAAACCCTCCGGCCAACACAAAACCCAACGGCAACAGAGAAATGCACGGAACCTATCTCAGTTGCAGTTAGAGACAGGAGAGGGAGAAGCTTCGAGAATGGCCGCCGCCGCTGCCGCCGCCGCTCCGCCGGAGACGCCGCTTCCATCGGCGGACGATCCCGCGTACGCGGAGGAAGAGGAGCAGTGTCGCATCTGCCGCTTCCCCGCCGAGGCGGACCGCCCACTTCGCCGCCCCTGCGCCTGCCGCGGCAGCATCCAGTTCGTCCACGACGAGTGCCAGCTCCAGTGGATGGCCATCCGCCACCAACACGAATGCGAGGTATATATCGTCTCTTCTCCCTACTCCGCCGCCGCCTATGGTTTCCAGGTGCGAGCAGCCAATCCTCCCCTCCTGGCCCCCATTTTCCAGCAAGTCAGGTCATCAAGTCCGCCATGGGTGACCCCCCATTCATGATGTTGCTGTGCCTGCACGTGTTTGCTCGTTTAGATTCATGTCAATTTTCAGCCCGATTTGGAAGCCGTGTGATGTTGCCTGTTTACATATTCCTCACTCCCCAGTCGTTTCCTGTCATAGTCTTGCTGTAATTGCTGCAATGTAATTATTCCCTTTTCCAGTTCATGTGATGCCGGTGTTCTTTTGTTTCGCGTAATTGCAGGTGTGCAAACGCCTCATCTTGACCCGCCCTGTCTACGCCGCAGACGCCCCCGCAAGGCTGCCCCTGTGGGAGTTCATGTTGGGCGCGCCCAACAGGATCATGGGTCTGCTGCTCTCCCTCTTCTTCGCCGCATGTGTCCTCCGCGAGTCAGTCGTTCGCCTCACCACTCTCTGGTCATGGCGCGTCGCGGTTGCCAGGACCTTTGCTCAAGTGCACCGTCTGCTCTCCCTCGGCCTCTCTACCACGTCCATCATCGCTTTGATACCTCTCTGGGTTTTGTTTGCCCAAAAGCTCAGGCCATCTGCTGTAGCTCCATTCACGCGCTGGGTTCAACGTATGGAAGCTCGTCTTCACGGGCTTCGGGGATTTGATGGCTTGCAAGTCGTTGCGCTATTCGCTGTTGAAGGTTTATTGTGGGTATACTTGTTTTTTCTCAACTCATGTCCTACGGTGAATGATAATATCCTCCTATTTTTTCATAGTAGTAAAGTACCAATTAATGCAGCTGTGTTCTGCAGTTAGAGCATTTAGCACATCTTGTCATGGTTGTCTTGATTGTCTTGTAGTTAGTCATAGCTCAGTATGGATCCACTTCAAAGTGTACCATCCTCGATATGTCCAGGTTATTGCCAGAAATAGCAGCAAAACTAAAATGATTGGTCACATGGGAGAAACTAGTATGTGTTGTTCTATGAAAATAAGGCGATGTTCAGTTCTTTACTTCTTCCCTTATCATATTTCCATCCTTAATTACCCTTTTAGGCTAGTTCGACCCTGGGCTTCTCTATATGGTTGTGGCTTAGTTGCATCCTTTTGGGAATGGTGTACCTCACATTTGTTTTGCTTATTTTTTGTACTTATTTCCAGAAAAGTCTGACAATGTGCTTCTCGGATCAGGTGTTAATAGGTGACATGGCACTTGCTTGTGTTTGTGGTTTTCTCCCATTTTCACTCGGAAGGATAACCTTATGGTGTATGTCATGTTTCAATTTTGGCATTGTGGATGAACTCGATTCGTATACATCAACAGCTTCTGTCCTTCTAATTGGATATGGATTTATCTTTTCTGCGGGCGCAACTTTTGCTGGGCTTAATACTTTTCGCCGATACTTGACGGGCAAGCGCCTCATGATTGCTAGTTTCTTTACAAGTCCGTGTGATACAGTCCTTAGAGGGATCGTATATTTGATCACTCTTGCAAATATTTGTCTTAATCTTCTGAACCCACTTATACTACAACCATTGCTCTTGGGTTGGTTGCTTGATATCTGCACTTCGAAAATGTTTGGTGCAACAATATCAGAGAGGTTCAAACTTCTGATTGCATCATCTTTTGCTTCTAATGCTCTTCATTGGCTAATTGGACTCACCATTCCTACTCTACGCCACAAATTGTCGAAAATTCTTCATCAGGTATTTATTGTATTATATATGTCATCATGTCAATAATGTATGCACTACATAGTTCAGAGGTATAACAAGTTTTGTACTTTCTTTTGTGAGTAGATATTGAGGCCAGGAGTTCCCATTCCCTCTGTCCACCATAGGCTGAGTTACCATAGTTGTCGCGAACCATTCTACAAATTTTATTTCAAGAGACTTCCTCGTGTTTGTGTCAGAATTATCTTTATTGTTCTGGTCATTCTTGTTCCTATTGAAATTGTTACCCAATTGGCACCTGAGATGTTCCCACTAGATATCACGTAAGCATTATGTTTTTGCTATTCATCCGATGTATCTGCCATCCTTTGGTGACTTAACTCATCCAACTTAAAATTTTGAATCGTAGCTACTTCAGCCGTCCTGCTAAAGGCACACCATTTTGGCAAGGGCTGCGATACTGTGCAGAGTCACTCTCTGTCATTCATCACCTGAAGTTTCTCATTGGCAATATGGTTTTATACCTTGAGTGGGTAGTGGGGAGGGTAACAATGTATTCTTTGTTCACTGCTGGGGAGGATCTGGGGACCAATGCGGCACCAAAAGTCCAGTACGGTAGCAGTGATGAAGTCAATGATAAAAGGTAAGGACCCATAGTTCCATTCGTTCATGGAACTGAACAATCTGTACATCTTAGCCTGACTCATCTTTGTCCATTTTGTAATACTAAAGCTTTTTGCAATGCCATAGTTGTTTGCTACACTTTTTTTTTGTAAATGCTTACACTGCTTGCACATTGTACCAGACGATTTTTTGCTGTTGGAACAATGTCACGGGTGCTGCTAGCATGGTTGGCTGTTGTGGTATTCAGTTCTGCTACGCTTTTCTTCTCAATCTCAGTTGGACGTACATTTTTGTTTTCCATCCCTCAGCTGCCACTGGCTGGTCGATTTTTGGAGTCTAATGGTAATGATTGTTCAGAGATGATCAATGAACTTGCTTCACAATGGAAGTAAATATTTATCTCCTTTGGGCTTACGAATGAAATCGTTTCTCATAGATCTGTTTGCTATTGCTGTTGGATTGTGCATCATATCAACTATTATTGCCGCCGCTAGAGATTCATTTGCCTGCATGACTTCCGGGGGGACACGCCTTCTAGCTTTGGAGATGCATCTTCTTTTCTTCATATGGGTGAGGAATTTATTTGAGGTGCTTTCATTTATATTTGTTTATTTTATGCTATTGCTCAGTAACTTAAATCTTTTTTTTTCCAGATTTTCATAGTTCCTCTATTGATTGGCATGCTGGTTGATTTATCATTGCTGTCACCCTTCATCGGGCCTGATGATGATGTTCCAGCTGTTGGCTTTTTCTGCACTTGGTTTCTGGGGCGGCAATTGCAGAATATCGGGAACTACTTGGTGAGTTGCAACTTCTGTTGTCGATTTCTGACCTCAGAACTTATGTAATTATCCTATATGTACCAAACATGGCACGATTTTATCTGAAATAAGTTTCTACATGGCACTTAGATTGTACTGGTTGCAAAAAAGGGAAACTACTGCTGAAGTGAATTACCAAATACATGCTTCCAGATTTTTCTTTTTATGGGGAAGGCCATTATGGCTATGCATATTTTCATTTAAGCCTATTTCATTTCTAAAGTTTTATTTGTAGCTTTTTTTTCTCAATAAGGGGGGAGCCCCAGCCTCTGCATCAATCAATGCATGCAGCCAAAAAGTTTTACTTGTAGCTATGGGACCCTTTGTACCTGCTACCTACTCCTTCCCCATTGTTGAACGCATATCGTTTTTCCTCTTGTCTCCTGCGCCACCTGAAGCACTCACACAAATCTCACTATCTTGCATCAGGCACATTTTAGGGCAGAATGCAGCTACTCAAATTTTTCGAAATTAGGTTTATAGTTGGATAAGCTTACGAAGTATTTAACTGATTACGTTTTTATTGTTGATGAAGGCTCCTCGGACAAGGTTCTCGCCTTACCTCCCTTTCGTGGCATATTTTATTGATGAAGGCCACTACGTGAATGTTTGTTTGTCAAGGGAGGTGCTTACAAGTGTCAAGCTAACGCGGTTGCTACAAGATGAATTGTTGCCTATTGCCTCGAAGCTAGTCACTGCTCTGGGTGCTCCCTATGTGCTTGCGAAGTGCATATTCCCATTATTGGGCTACCCGGTCGCCGTGAACTTAGTGGTCTACCGTTTCGCGTGGTTGGGCAGCCTCACCTTCTGCGTGCTCTGCATCAAACTCCATGCTTCGATAAGGAATGACCGCTACGCCATCGGGCGGAGGTTGGAAGACGTGGATGACACTTGCTGGAAGACTCTACTCCTAGGGCTCTATTTCGAGTAGTTCAAGCAAAGATCATGTGATGCCAACTATCAGGAAACCGCGCAAACATGAGGGGATACATAATAGGTGATAGGTCACATTTTAGTGAGTGCAGGAAGGATTCAGTTCAAATGAGATGATGGCAGACAGATGAGATTTTGGCGAAACTTGTAAATGTTTATGCAGTTTTCCATGTGGAAGTTTTGGAGAGTAGTCTCGGTCAGTTCCGACAATTTTGCTCGCTGTAAGCCACCGTTGAATACTTGAATTGACATTCACAAATTTCTGCCATTTTTTGTGCGGTGTTCTCAGGATTGTTGTGCGGTCACCCAATGATAGCATAGGCTGAGGAGAACGAGATGTTCTTTGTTGCCTTGAACGTAGTTCACTTCGTTTTTTTGTAGTGCTGAAATATTTTTCTAGTTCGAAAACAGTAATGCCGCGCACAGGGACTTTTCCTCCTAGACTCCTAGTCGAGCCCAAGTTTTTTTTTTTACTGAAAGTTAAATATATCAAATATATTTCCTATATAAAAAATTGTTCCTCCATTTTTACAATTTATTTGTGTAGTTTGAGATTTACTCATCAATATTAAGTAAAATGATTGTAACACATGATTTTTTTTCTGTGCCATATGTAAAATCATTTCTTATACTAAAGGATTTTATTACTCCCTCAATTCATATTACTTGCCACTATTATAAATGTACCTTGAACTAAGATATATCTCTATATTAGTGGCAACTAATATGAATCGAGGGAGTAGCACATGTAAGCAAATTAGTCTTCTCGTTGCAATTATATGCACACTTGGAGATATAGGGGTTAACCTTTGAAGAAATATTTTTCAGAAGTCTGAAACCAAAGAAATCTTTAATGATTTCATCACTGTGTGTATTAGTGTCATTAGTTGCATGCGTGCAAGAGAAAATGGGAGGAAGGGCTGAATGGAAACCTTAGGGTGTAACAGTCTTTTTTTTGAACTGGAAATTTCATTCCACTTTAAACGTGCTGCACAGCAAGATCGCTGGCAACCAAACCACTTACAAAGTCTGGACAAACGTCCATCCAACTGGATGAAATAGCGTTCTCCTGATAGCCAAACTGTGCCAGAGTATGAGCTACTTTATTACGTTCACGTTGACAGAAAACAAAACGAAATCTGCACTATCAAAATGCAGTCGGCTCAAGCTTCTTGCCTCACGAAAGAGGACTCCTGTATCAGCCAGGTCGTGGCCTCCCTGCTTGGTCGCATTTACCAAAGTGGAGCAGTCAGACTCGAAAATCACCCGGTAGATATCCAGGTTAACCACAGCTTCGATAGCAGCAACACAGTCGTTGGCTTCAGCTTGCAGTGCACTTCGGATGTTACCAAGCTTCCCTGCTCCCGCCGCAACGAACCCACCATCACTTGCACGGACGACGACGCCAAACGCGCCATCTTGTTTTTTCCTTGACATAGGATGCGTCCAGATTTACCTTCATAAAACCTGGAGGTGATTTCCCAGCTACGACGAGGCACTGTAGGCGTGTTAACACCTCTGGGGCTTTGGCTGAACTACCGTAGATGCTTAGAGCATCTCCAGTTGCGTTTCCCAAAGGGATTTTTTTGATAAAAGGAATATATTAATATCAAAAAGATACCAATTACACCCAGCCTCTGCAACAACGCACCACCCTAATGGCACTACGGATGCACACAACCAAAAAAAGAAAAAGAAAACTAAGAAACAAAAGTCTCGCTACAGTATCTCGGGCCTAACAACAACAATACATCCACCGCCAAGATAACACCTGAAATACAGACTCTCCAAAAACAACGCCTCCAAGAAGGGAACAGTGCTCTAACACCGTCGCTGCACGATCAACGATCTTAGGTTTTCACCCTGAAGATAGTCCCCGCTCTCAAAACAATGCCTCCAACAAGGTCATTGCCAGGCACAACCAGTTAAAGCCAGACCTTGGGTTTTCACCCTGAAAGGTAGGACTCTGAATTTCACTTGTGTTGTCGCCCCCACTTTCATACCGCTGCTGTGAAGCCCGGAACACCAAGCAAGTCCCTCAATAGCGCGGCGACTTGAACCTCCCTTAGCTAGTCCTCCCCTCCGGCCTTCATGAACTTCTCTTCTTCCGACTTTCATCATGGATCCATAGTCACTTGATGTCAACACAGAAAAAGAGCTTCGCGCCGCTCCCTCCAGAACCAATCGGTCGGAATAAAAGCTTGGATGCGCACGACCGAATACCACCAATCCAGCAAACCCCAGGAAAAAAAGCACTGTTACATTCGCCGGCGGAGCCTTCCGGAACTCAACACTCCGGCTATATCACGAGTCCAGGCCTCCGGTAGGTCTTCCTCTTCACGCAAGAGAGACCCTAGGACCACCGCCTTTATTCAGGTCGGACCCCCACGTCGGCGACCATCCCGAGCTGGCCACTCCAACCCTCCACCGGCGACTCCGTCGCCGGCCTCCATGCATCTCCATCTCGCCGCCGGAACGCGGTGATAGATCGATAGATCCACCACCACCAACCGCAAGCCGACCCTCTCCGGCGAAGAAGAGGGCCACCTCCACCGTCGTACCCAAGGCTGCTGCCCCGAGCGACCCCGTGTCGCGGGTGAAGCCCGAGATCGCCTCCACTCACCGGCGAGAGGCGGGGGGAAATTGGCGCAGGCCATGGGCCTGGCCGCCGCCCACCACTAGCCCCTGCCGGAGTGCTGCGGAGAGCCGACGGGAGGAGGGAGCGCAGGCAGTCCGCCGCCGCCCATCCCAACCGGGCCGACCGATCCACCAGGGGAGAGCCGGCGGGAAAAGGGGGCGCAGCGCAGGCCGCCGCCGCCCATCCCATCCATGCGTCCGCCATGCTCGAGGAGCGGAGATCCGGCCGCCGTCCACCATGCGTCGACGAGGAAGGGCCCCCGCCGCCGCCATGCCCCGTGGGTCTTTGCCCCGGCGGCGCTACCGGCGGCGGCGGTTAGGGCTGGGAGGCTGGGGTGCGGGAGGGTTAGGGAGGCTGGGGTCAAGTGAGGCTGGGCTCCCCAAAGGGATTTGGAGCGTACCGGATAAAAAAGTTCCCAGCCGCGTCCTCTAAATCTTTTTTTGTCTGGCGCGACCCGATACCGGTGTCCAGCGCCCCAAGCCCATCCCCGCCCCACAGGGGACGCTCCGGGCACGGCGGACACAATGAAAACCGAGGCAAGGCGGGACCGACGCGTCAGCGGGACATGAAAAATCCGTCCCCCTCTCCCACCAAATCGTGCCTCTCCCGCCACATCGCGTCTCTCTTGCCACGCATTTCTGCCGTCCCAACACATTTGACATATCCCGCCGATTCATTTCTCCCTCCCGCCGTCACTACTCTGTTCCTCCTGCCGCCGCTACCCTCTCCCCATCCATGGCGCCGCCGACAGCCCCCAAAAAAATGGCAAAGAAAGCGGCCAAGAAGCCGCCGGGCAATGAGACGAAAGGGGCTAAGGCACCCTTCGCGAAGCCTCGGAAGGCGCCGGCTCCGAAGAAAAGCCAGAAGGCTGGACCGATGATCAGTGGCATCAAAACTGTCTGCGCCGGAAGCTGTCGACGGCGGAGCGGAAAGGACGGAGGGCGACGCAGCAGTAGAAGAAGGCGTTGGCGGCGCGCGCACCAACACACGCTGACCGGGTGTATCGCTGCCACCAACGCGAGCCCATGGAGTACGTCGGCGCTGGTGTACGTTCTGGGAGTGGTCTCTCTGTCGACATCCGGGTTCTACAACGAAGGTCCCTCCGCCACTTCCAGGTGCGTGACGCCAAACTTGTCGCCGCACTACCAGGATAGACTGCCGCATGGCGGCTTCAACCCCAACTCCCTCTTCTACGCCTAGGCGTACGAGCCAGGGCCCTAACGCGAGCCAGGACCCGGTGCGGACAGCGCCCCGTTCACTGGCTGCAGGGGCCCGCTCGAATTTGACGGCGCCGATGCTGATGAGGAGGAGAAGGGGGGAGGACGAGGAGGAGGAGGGGGAGGAGGTGGAGGATGACGACGACGACAAAAAGGCCGATGAAAGGTGGCGGGCGCTGCTCAAGAGGCAAGAGGAGAAGATGGAGCTCAAGAAACGCATGGACGACATGTCCCTGCTGAGAGCGTCGACAGAAGGAATGTCTCCCCGGACGAGGCGTCGCACAACTTCTTCAAAGGCCAGATCCTCGACGACATCGAAGCCAAAATGGCGGTGGCTGAGGCGGCATCCGAGGCGGCGGCCCAGGCAGCGGCAGCAACCTCAACCCCGGAGCAAGAGCCGGCAGACGTGTCTGCGACAGCATCTGCTACTACACCTGTGTTGGCCTCTGCCTCGGCATCGGCGACGGAGCATGCACACCGGGCAGATCAGGACGAGATCATCGTGATCGATGGGCCTACGTCCACTCAGATTCGCCGTCGGCGTCGGCATCGCCCAACCCCTTCCCCTTCTTCTAATTCTTGCGTCGGCCTGTAATATGATCGCGCGCCCAGTACTTTGATCGTCGCTACTCTGATCGCGACGACTTCGGCGGGAACAATCTCTTTTGAATGCAAACTATTTGAATTTCTGATTGGGGACGGCGTTTGGGGGACACGGTTGGGGAGCGACGTCCCGCAAACGCGGCACGAACAAAACTCGTCCCCCAAACGCTCGATTCGGTGCCGTTTGGGTGACGGTTTGGGGGACGCGACTAGAGATGCTCTTAGTGATGAAGTGACACACATGGTCAGTTGGTTCCCTGGCTTTCTCCTACATTGGTTTTGTGGGATGAGGGCCTAACCTGAGGTAGGGATAGATGGTGGCTGCAGGGAGGAACTCTCTCTTGTTAGGATTACATAGATGGAAGCAACTTATATAGGTCATGAACTGGGCTGGGCCAGATAGGCCACAAAGAAGACAACCCAACATGACATACAACAGATTCACCAACAGTTATCCAATACTCCCCCTCAAGATGGGTGATAAATGTCAATCATCCCCATCTTGCATTCCTTTGAGCCTAGCCCTTTTGTTAAACAGTCTGCCACTTGTTGTCCTGATCTGACATAAGCTAATGAGATAATCCCTGCACCAATCTTTTCTTTAATAAAGAACCTGTCTATCTCCACATGTTTAGTTCGCTCATGCTGGACATGGTTGTTTGCTATGTTTATGGCAGACATATTATCACACCACACTTTTAGGCTTCCTTGCCTCAAAATTTTCAGCTCTCTTAGAAGGTTTCGTACCCACAACATTTCACCCAGACCCTGTGACATAGCTCTGTACTCTGCTTCAGCTGTTCATTTCGAGACAACATATTGTTTCTTGTTTCTCCATGACACCAAGTTTCCTCCAACAAAATCACAATACTCTGAGGTGGATCTTCGATCATCTAAGCAGCTAGCCTAACCTGCATCAGAATATCCATCTACATTAGGTGTCCATTACTTTTAAACCACGATCCTTTTCTCAGAGTGCCCTTCAAGTATCTCAAGATGCTTTGAGCTTCTTCCAAGTGTCCATCCATCGGATCATGCATATAGCGACTCACTACACTCACTGCAAATGATATATCAGGTCTCGTGTGGCATAAGTATATTAGTCTTCCAACAAGTATTTGATATTTCTCCTTGTCTATGGGTTCTTCAGACTCTGCTGTGATTTTATTATTTTGGTCAATAGGTGTTGAAGCCACTCGACACCCCAGCATGCCCATATCATCTAAGAGATCCAAGGTATACTTTATTTGAGATAGTGATATCCCTTTTGACGATCTTGCAACTTCTATTCCAAGGAAGTATTTAAGTTTTCCCAAATATTTCACCTCAAAGGCTTGACTCAAGCATCCTTTTAGTTTTGTGATTTCCACATCATCATCTCCCGTGATAATAATATCATCAACATACACAGCAAGGATAGTGATTTTCTGCTCAGAGTGTCTGTAAAATAAGGTATGGTCTTTATTGCATTGACCATATCCCATGCCACACACCACTTGTCTAAACCTGTCAAACCAGGCCCGTGGAGATTGTTTGAGCCCATATAGTAATTTCTTGAGTCTACATACCTTCCCTTTAGTTTCAGGTGTAACAAATCCTGGTGGCATCTCCATATACACCTCCTCTTGAAGATCACCATGCAGAAATGCATTTTTGACATCAAGTTGATGCAAGGGCCATCCGAAATTTGCTGCACAAGAGATCAATATTCTGATAGCGCTCATTTTTGCCACTGGTGCAAATGTCTCATCATAGTCAATACCATAAGTCTGACTATATCCTCTTGCCACAAGTCTTGCCTTATATCTCTCCACTTTTCCTTCTGCATTTTGTTTTATAGAATAGATCCACTTACAACCTACTGCATTCTTTCCTTTAGGGAGATATGTCAACTCAAATGTTTTATTTTTCTTCAAAGCCTCTAATTCTTCCATCATTGCATTGCACCATCCCGGGTCCAACCTGGCCGCCTTCCAATCCTTAGGAATAGAAATAGTTTGCAGCGAAGCAACAAAGCCCGAAAAGAGGGTGACAATGCCTCGTAAGAAATATAATTTCCTACGTCATAGTCATCATAAATAAGTCACTTTGGGGGCCCAACTTTCCTTATCCCTTTCCTTATTGCAATTGGCAAGTCTAGGCTATTATTGGACCCAGTCTGAGATTGATTCTCTTCAGCAGAATCTACACTTGTGCTTCCTTGATTTTCAGGTCCAATGGGTTGCTCCCCTGCCCCTGGTCTTGTTACTCCTCCAGTGCATCTACTTGTTCCCTTTGTACTTGTCTTATGGAGTACACAAGTGGATTCTGCAGCCATATTTGTGGTAGTTCGGGTCTAGGTGGTGTAGGTGTATGATACGTCTCAAACGTATCTATAATTTCTTATGTTCCGCGCCGCCCTATTGTGTGGGGCCCTCATGCCGCCCCTAAACCTACCCTTCCGCCTACTTAAAGCCTTCATCGAGAAAACCCCAGTACCGAGAGCCACGATACGGAAAACCTTCCAGAGACGCCGCCGCCGCCAATCCCATCTCTGGAGATTCAGGAGATCGCCTCCGGCACCCTGCCGGAGAGGGGAATCATCTCCCGGAGGGCTCTTCATCGCCATGATCGCCTCCGGATCGATGTGTGAGTAGTTCACCCCTGGACTATGGGTCCATAGCAGTAGCTAGATGGTTGTCTTCTCCTCATTGTGCTATCATGTTAGATCTTGTGAGCTGCCTATCATGATCAAGATCATCTATTTGTAATGCTACATGTTGTGTTTGTTGGGATCCGATGAATATTGAATACTATGTAAAGTTGATTATCAATCTATCATATATGTTGTTTATGTTCTTGCATGCTCTCTGTTGCTAGTAGAGGCTCGGCCAAGTTGATACTTGTGACTCCAAGAGGGAGTATTTATGCTCGATAGTGGGTTCATGTCTCCATTGAATGCGGGACAGAGTGACGGAAAGTTCTAAGGTTGTGGATGTGCTTGTTGCCACTAGGATAAAACATCAATGCTTTGTCTAAGGATATTTGTGTTGATTACATTACGCACCATACTTAATGCAATTGTCTGTTGTTTGCAACTTAATACCGGAAGGGGTTCGGATGATAACCTAAAGGTGGACTTTTTAGGCATAGATGCATGCTGGATAGCGGTCTATGTACTTTGTCGTAATGCCTTGATTAAATCTCATAGTACTCATCATGATATATGTATGTGCATTGTTATGCCTTCTTTATTTTTCAATTGCCCAACTGTAATTTGTTCACCCAACATGCTATTTCTTATCGGAGAGACACCACTAGTGAACTGTGGACCCCGGTCCATTCTTTACATCTGAAATACAATCTACTGCAATTGTTCTTTACTGTTCTTCGCAAACAAACATCATCTTCCACACTATACATCTAATCATTTGTTTACAGCAAGCCGGTGAGATTGACAACCTCACTGTTACGTTGGAGCAAAGTACTTTGACTGTGTTGTGCAGGTTCCACATTGGCGCCGGAATCCCTGGTGTTGCGCCGCACTACACTCCACCACCAACAACCTTCACGTGTTCCTTGACTCCTACTGGTTCGATAACCTTGGTTTCTTACTGAGGGAAAACTTGATGCTGTACGCATCACACCTTCCTCTTGGGGTTCCCAACGGACGTGTGTCTTACACGCCATCAAGCATTTTATCTGGCGCCGTTGCCGGGGAGATCAAGACACGCTGCAAGGGGAGTCTCCCACATCCAATCTCTTTACTTTGTTTTTGTCTTGCTTTGTTTTATTTTATTTACTGCTTTGTTTGCTCTTATATCAAAAACACAAAAAAAATTAGTTGCTAGTTTTACTTTATTTACTGTCTTGTTCTCTATATTAAAAACACAAAATTTAGTTACTTGCATTTACTTTATTTAGTTTGCTTTATTTACTACTGCTAAAATAGGTACTGTTGAGAATACTAAGTTGTGTGACTTCACTAGCACAAATAATAATGATTTCTTATGCACACCTATTGCTCCACCTGCTACTACAACGAGAATTCTTTGAAATTAAACCTGCTTTACTAAATCTTGTTATGAGAGAGCAATTTTCTGGTGTTAGTTACGATGATGCTTGCTGCCCATCTTAATAATTTTGTTGAACTTTGTGAAATGCAAAAGTATAAGGATGTAGATGGTGACATTATAAAATTAAAATTGTTTCCTTTCTCCTTAAAAGGAAGAGCTAAAAATTGGTTGCTATCTTTGCCTAGAAATAGTATTGATTCATGGACTAAATGTAAGGATGCTTTTATTGGTAGATATTATCCTCTCGCTAAAATTATATCTTTGAGAAGTAGCATAATGAATTTTAAGCAATTAGATAATGAACATGTTGCTCAAGCATGGGAGAGAATGAAATCTTTGGTAAAGAATTGCCCTACCCATGGACTAACTACTTGGATGATCATCCAAACCTTTTATGCAGGATTGAATTTTTCTTCGCGGAACCTGTTGGATTCAGCTGTTGGAGGTACCTTTATGTCCATAACTATGGGGGTGGCAACAAACCTTCTTGATGATATGATGGTAAATTCTGTTGAAGAAACCTCTTCCTTGAGTGATAAGATTGATGCTATTATGTATATGCTTGTGAATGGTAGATGTAATGTTGATCCTAATAATGTTCCTTTAGCTTCATTGGTTGCCCAAGAAGAACATGTTGATGTGAACTTCATTAAAAGTAATAATTTCAACAACAATGCTTATAGGAATAATTCTGGTAACAACTATAAGCCATATCCTTCTGCTAATGGTAATGGTTATGGTAATTCTTATGGGAATTCTTACAAAAATAATAGGAGTGTACCCCTGGTCTTGAAGCCATGCTTAAAGAATTTATTAGTACACAAACTGCTTTTAACAAATCTGTTGAAGAAAAGCTTGATAAAATTGATATTCTTGCTTCTAAGGTTGATAGACTTGCCTCTGATGTTGATCTTTTAAAATTGAAAGTTATGCCTAATAAGGATAATGATAATAAAATTGTTACTACAGCAAACTCCATCCAAGTTCGAATTAATGAAAATATTAGATTGATGGCTCAATTGCATGCTAGGTGGGAAAGAGAAGAAAACGAAAAACTAGCTAAAGAGAATAATGTAGCTAAAGTTTGGACTATTACCACCACTAGTAATGATAATGATTCACATGTTGCTACACCCCCTACTAGCAATGGTAAAATAATTGGTGTTGGCAATGTTTCTACTCCTAGTGCAAAGCGTGCAAAATTGCCTAAAACTGCTGAAACTGTTTGTGATAAAACTGCTGAAATTTTTCAAAATATTGGGGACAATGATTCCATTGCTGTAGATCATAATGGTTTAGATTTTGATGATTGTCACATCTCTGAAGTTATAAAGTTCTTACAAAAACTTGCTAAAAGTCCAATGCTAGCGCTATAAATTTGGCCTTTACAAAACATATTACAAATGCTCTCATAAAAGAAACCTCTATTCCTAGGAAGTTAGAAGATGGTTGGGAGCCTATCATTAAGATGAGGGTCAATGATTTTGATTGTAATGCTTTATGTGATCTCGGTGCAAGTATTTCTGTTATGCCTAAGAAAATCTATGATATGCTTGACTTGCCACCATTGAAAAATTGTTATTTGGATGTTAATCTTGCTGATAATGCTATAAAAAAACATTTGGGGAGGATTGATAATGTTCGTATTATGGTTAACAATAACCTTGTCCCCGTTGATTTTGTTGTCTTGGATATTGAATGCAATGCATCTTGTCCCATTATATTGGGAAGACCTTTTCTTCGAACTGTTGGTGCTACCATTGATATGAAGGAAGGTAATATTAAATATCAATTTCCTCTTAAGAAAGGTATGGAACACTTCCCTAGAAAGAGAATGAAGTTACCTTATGATTCTATTATTAGAACAAATTATGATGTTGATGCTTCGTCTCTTGACAACACTTGATTCACACTTTCGGCGCCTAGCTGAAAGGCGTTAAAGAAAAGCGCTTATGGGAGACAACCCATTATTTTACTTCTGCACTTTTGTTTTATATTTGAGTCTTGGAAGTTGTTACTACTGTAGCAACCTCTCCTTATATTTATTTTATTGCATTGTTGTGCCAAGTAAAGTCTTTGATAGTAAAGTCAATACTAGATTTGGATTACTGCGCAGAAACAGATTTCTTGCTATCACGAAATTGAGCCGCCCCGTCTGTAGGTAACTCAGAAAAATCTGCCAATTTACGTGCGTGATCCTCAGATATGTACGCAACTTGCATTCAATTTGAGCATTTTCATCTGAGCAAGTTAAGTGCCCCTGAAAAATTCGTCTTTACGGACTGTTCTGTTTTGACAGATTCTGCCTTTTATTTCGCATTGCCTGTTTTGCTATGTTTGATGGATTTCTTTGTTCCATTAACTTTCAGTAGCTTTGTGCAATGTCCAGAAGTGTTAAGAATGATTATATCACCTCTGAATATATGAATTTTCGATTATGCACTAACCCTCTAATGAGTTTGTTTTGAGTTTGGTGTGGAGGAAGTTTTCAAGGGTCAAGAGAGGAGGATGATACAATATGATCAAGAAGAGTGAAAAGCCTAAGCTTGGGGATGCCCCCGTGGTTCATCCTGCATATTTTAAGAAGACTCAAGCATCTAAGCTTGGGGATGCCCAATGCACCCCTTCTTCATCGACAACTTATCAGGTCACCTCTAGTGAAACTATATTTTTATTCCGTCACATCTTATGTGCTTTACTTGGAGCGTCTGTTTGTTTTTGTTTTTGTTTTTGTTTGAATAAAATCGGATCCTAGCATTCCTTGTTTGGGAGGGAGACACGCTCCGCTGTTTCGTATGAACACATATGTTCTTAGCTTTATTCTTAATGTTCATGGCGAAGGTTGAAACTGCTTCGTTCATTGTTATATGGTTGGAAACAGAAAATGCTGCATGTGGTAATTGGTATAATGTCTTGAATAATTTGATACTTGGCAATTGTTGTGCTCATATAGATCATGTTCAAGCTCTTGCATCATGTACTTTGCACCTATTAATGAAGAACTACATAGAGCTTGTTAAAATTTGGTTTGCATGATTGGTTTCTCTAGAGTCTAGATATTTTCTGGTTAAGGTGTTTGAACAACAAGGAGACGATGTAAAGTCTTATAATACTTACAATATGTTCATATGTGAGCTTTGCTGTACCATTTTATACTTGAGTTTGCTTCAAACAACCTTGCTAGCCTAGCCTCGTGCATCCAAATCCTTGAGCCAAAAACTATGTCATTTGTGTCCACCATACCTACCTACTACATGGTATTTCTCTACCATTTCAAAGTACATTACTTGAGTGCTACCTTTAAAATTATATTCTTTGCCTTTACAATATATAGCTCATGGGAAAATAGCCTTAAAAACTATTGTGGTGAAGAATATGTACTTATGTGTCTTATTTCTTAATAAGTTGCTTGTTGAGCGGTAACCATGTTTCTGGGGATTCCATCAACTATTACACCTTTGTTGAATATCATGTGAGTTGCTATGCATGTTCGTCTTGTCTGAAGTAAGGGCGATTTTCATGATCAAATGGTTTGAGTATGCATATTGTTAGAGAAGAACATTGGGCCGCTAACTAAAGCCATGAATCATGGTGGAAGTTTCGGTTTGGACAATTAATCCTCAATCTCTTATGAGAATATTATCTGTTGTTGAATGCTTATGCATTAAAGAGGAGTCAATTATCTGTTGTCTATGTTGTCCCGGTATGGATGTCTAAGTTGAGAATAATCAAAAGTGAGAAATCCAATGCGAGCTTTCTCCTTAGACTTTTGTACAGGCGGCATAGAGGTACCCCTTTGTGACACTTGGTTTAAACATATTCTATGCAATGATAATCCATGTTAATCCAAGCTAATTAGGACAAGGTGCAAGCACTATTGGTATACTATGCATGAGGCTTGCAACTTATAGGATATCTTATACATAACACATATGATTTATTACTACCGTTGACAAAATTGTTTCTATGTTTTCAAAATGAAATGCTCTAGCACAAAAATAGTAATCCATGCTTCTCTCTGCGAAGGGCCTATCTTCAACTTTATTGTTGAGTCAGTTTACCTATTCTTTCTATCCTAGAAGCAAACACTTGTATCAACTGTGTGCATTGATTCTTACATGTTTACCTATTGCACTTGTTATATTACTTTGTGTTGACAATTATCCATGAGATAAATATGTTGAAGTTGAAAGCAATTGCTGAAACTTATATCTTCCTTTGTGTTGCTTCAAAGCTTTCCACTAAGAATTTATTGCTTTATGAGTAACTCTTATGCAAGTCTTATTGATGCTTGTCTTGAAAGTATTATTCATGAAAAGTCTTTGCTATATGATTCATTTGTTTACTCATTATCTTCACCATTGCTTCGAATCGCTGCATTCATCTCATATGCTTTACAATAGTATTGATCAAGATTATGATAGCGTGTCACTTCAGAAATTATCCTTGTTATCGTTTACCTACTCGAGGGCGAGTAGGAACTAAGCTTGGGGATGATTGATACGTCTCAAACGTATCTATAATTTCTTATGTTCCATGCTACTTTTATGATGATACTCACATGTTTTATACACATTATATGTCATATTTATGCATTTTCCGGCACTAACCTATTGACGAGATGCCGAAGAGCCGATTGTTGTTTTCTCGCTGTTTTTGGTTTCAGAAATCCTACAAAGGAAATATTCTCGGAATTGGACGAAATCAACGCCTAGGGTCTTATTTTTCCACGAAGCTTCCAGAAGACCGAAAGGGATACGAAGTGGGGCGACGAGGCGCTGCCACACTAGGGCCGCGTGGCCTAAGGGGGGCCCGCGCCGCCCTGTTGTGTGGGGCCCTCGTGCCGCCCCTAAACCTACCCTTCCGCCTACTTAAAGCCTTCGTCGCGAAAACCCAGTACCGAGAGCCACTATACGGAAAACCTTCTAGAGACGCCACCGCCGCCAATCCCATCTCGGGGGATTCAGGAGATCGCCTCCGGCACCCTGCCGGAGAGGGGAATCATCTCCCGGAGGGCTCTTCATCGCCATGATCGCCTCCGGATCTATGTGTGAGTAGTTCACCCCTGGACTATGGGTCCATAGCGGTAGCTAGATGGTTGTCTTCTCCTCATTGTGCTATCATGTTAGATCTTGTGAGCTGCCTATCATGATCAAGATCATCTATTTGTAATGCTACATGTTGTGTTTGTTGGGATCCGATGAATATTGAATACTATGTCAAGTTGATTATCAATCTATCATATATTCTGTTTATGTTCTTGCATGCTCTCCGTTGCTAGTAGAGGCTCTGGCCAAGTTGATACTTGTGACTCCAAGAGGGAGTATTTATGCTCGATAGTGGGTTCATGCCTCCATTGAATGCAGGACGAGTGACGGAAAGTTCTAAGGTTGTGGATGTCTTGTTGCCACTAGGGATAAAACATCAATGCTTTGTCTAAGGATATTTGTGTTGATTACATTACGCACCATACTTAATGCAATTGTCCGTTGTTTGCAACTTAATACTGGAAGGGGTTCGGATGATAACTCGAAGGTGGACTTTTAGGCATAGATGCATGCTTGGATAGCGGTCTATGTACTTTGTCGTAATGCCCTGATTAAATCTCATAGTACTCATCATGATATATGTATGTGCATTGTTATGCCTTCTTTATTTGTCAATTTCCCAACTGTAATTTGTTCACCCAACATGCTATTTCTTATCGGAGAGACACCACTAGTGAACTGTGGACCCCGGTCCATTCTTTACATCTGAAATACAATATACTGCAATTGTTCTTTACTGTTCTTCGCAAACAAACATCACACACTATACATCTAATCCTTTGTTTACAGCAAGCCGGTGAGATTGACAACCTCACTGTTAGGTTGGGGCAAAGTACTTTGATTGTGTTGTGCAGGTTCCACGTTGGCGCCGGAATCCCTGGTGTTGCGCTGCACTACACTCCGCCACCAACAACCTTCACGTGTTCCTTGACTCCTACTGGTTCGATAACCTTGGTTTCTTACTGAGGGAAAACTTGCTGCTGTACGCATCACACCTTCCTCTTGGGGTTCCCAACGGACGTGTGTCTTACACGCCATCAGTGTACCAGGAATTCTAGGAATCTCCGCAACAATAGGAATTTGTTGATGTTGTTGTTGGTAACCACCTTGCTGTTGTTGATCACCACCTTGCTGTTTCTTCCCCTCTTCAGCATCACCAAGATGGTCAAGCCCCTGGAACAAGCCACTAAGATCACTCTCACCGCCATAAAATGGTTCTGACTCGCGAAACATAACATCCATGCTTACAAATGTCCTTCTGTCAGTAGTGCATCATTAGCTTCAAGAGATGGAGTTTGTTGGTGTTGTGAAGATGAAGGCTCCACCATAGTAGAGCATAGTCCTTCCCGAGACGCCACACCGTGTCCCTCAATTAATGGGGCGGAAAAATCCCACACCTATTTTTACTATGACATCTTGAGGTATTTCATCACCTGCACAAACATCAACTTGCCCCACTTGGGATCCATCATTTTCCTCGAACTTCACACTACAAGATTCGATGATAATCCCAGAGGATATGTCAAAGACTCTATAAGTGTGAGATTTGGCACCGTAACCAACAAATATACCCTCCAAAGCTTTAGGAGCAAATTTAGATAAACGAACTCCTTTGATTTTATAGAAACACTTACACCCGAACACCTTGAAGTATGAGATATTAGGCTTGTTCTCGATGACTATTTCATATGGAGTCTTGTTCAAGACCTTACGGGGATAGAGCCGGTTAGAGGAATGACAAGCGATGGAGATGGCTTCGGCCCAAAAATTATAGCGGGATTTGTACTCCTCCATCATAGATCTTGACATATCCATAAGAGTCCAGTTCTTCCTCTCCACAACACCATTTTGTTGAGGGGTATATGCAGCGTAATATTGATGTCTTATCCCCTCATCACTGATAAAATCATTGAGTGTGTAGTTCTTGAACTCGGAGCCATTGTCACTTCTTATTGCCAATATAGTGAGGTTGTGTTGACATTGCACCTCGGTGGCAAAGTCGATGAAGATTTGTTGAGTCTCATCTTTCTTCTTGAGAAAATAGACCCAAGTGTATCTTAAATAGTCATCAACAATCACCAAACAATGTTTCTTCACACCAAGACTTGCATGAGTGGTAGGACCAAAGAGATCCACATGAAGGAGCTCCAAGATCCTCTTGGAAGATATAATAGTCTTGCTTGGGTGCGGAGAGTCAAGCATTTTGTCTTCAACACAAGCCCTACAAACACGATCCTTGACAAAAGAAACACTGTCCATTAGTCCCACAATATGGTTTCCCTTGTGAAGACTTTGCAAAGTTCTCATGTTGACATGGGCCAAGCGGCGATGCCACAACCAACCCATATCCGCCATTCCGAATAGGCACGTCGTACTTGACGTGGTGGCCCCCGAGAAGTCCACCACATACAAGTTGTGTTCGCAATACCCAACGAAAGCGACTTTTAGAGTCTTGCTCCACAAGAGGACCACAATATCATTATCAATAAAGATGGCGAAACCCATCTTGCCAAGGGCGGAAACGAACAATAAATTGTAACCAAGGGTTTTGACAAGCATGACATCCACAAGAGTAATGTTGTGTGCAACCACAAACTTGCCAAAACCCAATACCTCGGATGTTGAATTATCGCCAAAGGAGACGGTGATTTCATGAGTGTTGGGCCTCAACTCCTTGACGAGATTCTTGCCACCGGTCATATGACTTGTGCATCCACTATCAAGCACCCATTTTGAACCTCCGACGGCATAGTCCTACATGAGATCAATTCTTGGATTTAGGTACCCATTTTTCAATGGGTCCTCTTTTGTTAGCAACAAGGGTCTTTGGGACCCAAATAGACCAAGTAATATAACCATCATAAGGGCCAACATATTTTGCATAAACATCACCATAATAATATTTAAATAAAACATAGTGAGGGTTAGCAATTCTCGTATGATCATTATTAATGGTTTTGGCCTTTGGGGCATCACCATTAATGACCACATTCTTCTTTTCTTTTGCGGGCTTGGCCTTCTTCTTGTTTGACTTCTTTTCCTTGGCTTTATAGCCAATGCCCTCCTTCCCATTGTTTGACCTTTGCTTACTCAAGAGGTCATCCAAACATAGCTTACTTTGGGGAGAGGGGGCCTTCACAACTTCATCCTTCAACCTAGTATTTTCCTCAACAATATTTGCATGATCACAAGTAGAGGTAGAAGAGCTAGGCACATCATATTTAGCAAGCCTAATTTGAAGTTGCTCTTTATACTTGGAGAGGAGAGAGTGTTCACCCTTCAAGGCTTTGTGAGCCTTGTTTAGATCACTAGATCCTTCACAAGTTTCTCATGATCAACACCAAATTTGGCCTTTCCCTTTTTAAGCACTTTCACCTTAGCCCTAGAAAGATCTCTTTCTTTGGTGAGTTTAGCAATTTCATCTTGAATCTCTTCAAGAGTTTCTAGTTTCTCTTCAAGAGAGGCTCTAGTCTCTTGTTCTTCCTCAAGAGCATTTTTTTAAAGAGGCAATTTCAAGAGAATCCTCTCTTTATATTTGACATTTTTTTATCAAGGATATCATATAGTTGTGCTAGACGACACATGATAGCCCCAACATGCTTTTTGGTTTCACCTTTCAAGTTAAGCATGAACTCATCGAAATCAAGCATTTCTTGTTTAATTTTTAAGCTAGCATGATCAACCCCTAGAGCATTTGGAATGTTAGGCATAGATGGGTTAGGGGATGATACCTCGAAAGATTTAGCCATGAAGCAATTTTTTCCTTCATGTGAATATTCTCATTGGGGGATTCAATTGGTGATGAAGAGGTGGTGGAGATGAAAGCAAGAGCAACCAACCAATTGGAAGTTTCAGCTTCTCCTTCATCATCATCATCATCCCCCGATGTGTATTCTTCTTGAGTTGAGAGCATAATAGATGTATCCAAGGAAGACCTTGCCATGGAGCAATGTGCATTTTTGATGTGAGGGTTCTCATTGGGGGATTAAAGAGGGATGAAGAGGGAATATTGGTGGTGGCAATGGCGGCCACTTCCTTTGAGGTCTCTTCTTCATCACTATCACTATCATTGTCATTGGAAGAATACTCTTCTTTAGTCATTAGCACAATACTTGATGGCATCTTGTTCTTCTTATTCTTGATGTACAATTTCTTGTTGGGGGCCTTTGAATCTTTGCTCTTGTCCTTGGGAATGAGCCTTCCACCACGAGTTTCTCTATTCTCATAGGGGCACTAAGCGATGAAATGGAACTTGTCACCACAGTTGAAGAAAGATCTTGATCTTGGGCCCGAGCTCTTGAACCCACTTGTGTTGTTTCTCTTGATGTTTTCTTCCTTTGCTTTGGAGGGATCAACCCAAAAGGTTCTTGCATGGAATGCCATATGGTCATGGTAGTGGTATTCCAAATCCTCCGGATAGGACATGCTCCAAGAGGTCCTATATGGTTCTTGAGTGTCCACCTCTTCCACAACATTGACCTTCAAAGCAAGTTTTGTACCTCTTGCCATCCCTATAGCACGATTTTGAGAATCTTGAGAGTTTTGTTCGGCCACCTTGAGAGCTTGCATCTTGTGCACCACTTGATAGGAGGTTAGCTTAGGATAGCTTTCTCTTCCAAGGAGAATCTTGACATCAATGGGTTCATAAGGCACCATGCAATCAATATACTTGTCCTTGATCCAAAATTCATCAATATGTTGGGCACCCACATTCCGAAAGGCATCGGTGACATAGGCATCCCCAATGGGCCTGCCGAAGATGGTACCCGGGGTTTACTGAAGGCCCACGACCCGAAGGATAAGAAGAATCGGAAGCCCAAATCATTATTAAGGAAAGCTAGAGTTGTATTAGGAAGCAATACTTGTAATCTTGCGGGATGAGTTGGAAACCCTCCCGGACTCTGTAACTTGTGTATTATGGATCCCTCGGCTCCCGCCTCCTATATAAGGGGGAGTCGAGGGACAAAGAAAGCATCGAATCATTGTCTGACAAACCCCCGTGACGTACCTTCTTGCAAAGGAAGGGAACACGGGAATACATCCTCGTCTCCGCGTGCTATCAGTTATCTCTAACCGAACTCCTTACTTGTGATTTAACTGCCTGTGAGAGCCTTCGTGCTCGAGTTAGTTGTATCCTCATATAGGTTGTTTCACCTAGTTTGCATTAGGCTCACCTTTATATTCCGCAAAGCCTAATATTGCAAAGAAAGAATTAAAATCTGTAGAAACCTATTCACCCCCCCTCTAGGTTTACCATCTCTGAAATTTCCGAGGTTTTAATTTTGTCTAAGTGATCACCATCGAAGGGCTTTATAGTAGAGGGGGACCTGAAGTATCTTCCTCTTCTAAAGAGTCCTTGTCCTTTTCCTCTATGACGGGAACAGCGGGAGGGAGCGATTTTAGAAGCCCCACAAAGTATGTCTTCATACTTTACATATTAGCTTCCATGGAGGATCTCAAGGATGTTTCCATCAACTTGAGATCTTCCATGGAGGCCGGCTTTGCGGCCCCTTCCGTAGGCCAATCATCCGGCATTAGGCGGTTAAGCCTGAAATAAGAGTTGAGGCTCTGATACCAATTGAAAGGATCGTATGCCGCACCTAGAGGGGGGATGATTAGGTGCTAACCAATTTTTAGTTCCTTTTCAGTTTAGGCTTGACACAAAGTTAAATTCTCTAGATATGCAACTATGTGAATTTACCTATATGACAAGATCAACAACTAAGCAAGATATAGCTAGACAAGATATATAATAGAGCTACTAAGGATAGAGGTAACTGAGAGTGGAGCACGCGGAGACACAGAGATGATTCCCGTAGCTCCTTCCTTTTGAGGGGAAGTACGTCTACATTTGGAGGAGTGTAGTTGCCACGAAGGCCAGACCAACACCACAAAGGCCTCACTCAGGTCTCATATGAGCAACGCCACAAAGGCCTAGCCCACTTCCACTAAGGGACTTCCTCGAGGCGGAAATCGTGCCTTTACAAGGTTTTTGGGGCACACATCCACAACCAAATTGGAGGCTCCCAATATTTGTAACAACACAACAACAACAACAAAATCAACCAAATACAACTAGGGTTTCCAAAGGGCAACACTAGCAAAGGGGCCCTCAAGCAAATGAGGGGGAAATATAAATCGCTTACGTGATGATGTAGATCGGGGTATTCTCCTTCGATTCTCCAAAGATCAAGAGCTTTGGATGGTTGGAGGAGGAGATCTAATGAATCTTATATTTCTTAGAGTGGCTCTAATGGTGGATGAACTTGAGAAGGAATGAGCAACTTGAGCTGGAAGAAGAAGAGGGTATTTTTTCCAACCCAACATTGTACGTAGAGGTTGCAAACTTTTAGGTCCGGAAATTCCGGTGTTAGTTGGGGCCAGAATTTCCGCCCCTCCTAGAATTTCCTCCCCCTCGACATAAATGTCCGGGAAAATTTCTGGGGGGGGGGGGGGGCAACCAGTGGCTTGGGACCTTAAGTCCTTAGCGAAAGGGGCCGGAAATTCTCAGAATTTCCGGCCTGAAAATTCTATAATTCTTCCTTTCTTCTTCCTTTTCATCCACGGCTTATCCCTTTTTAATACTTCTCACTTCAAACTATAAAGTAGATCATATTTGCACACTAAGCCACATTAGATCATCACATATGTTGTCATCAAACGCACAAAAACATAATTAGGGAGAGATTTTCTTTCACATGCCCAGTTGTACCTAAGTGTACAGGCAGCGAGAATTTCTTGTAGCTTCCGAGCGCTCTGTGTTGTGTCCTTCATCACAATCAACGAGTCATCAGCGAAAAATAGGTGGTTTATTATGGGTGCTCCGGCACAGATTTGCACCCCTTCAATAGAACCCTCTAGTTTCACCCGTTGCAGTAATACCGAGAACGCTTACGCGCAAATAATGAACAAATAGGGGGACATAGGGTCCCCTTGCCTCATCCCACGTTCATTCCTGTTGATCTTGACCCTGTAAGAACTGATCGAACACATGCATGATCACTTTTATCCATTGGGAAGCAAACCCCATTCTCTCAAGCATCTTCTCCAAAAAGTCCCACTCCACCCTATCATAAGCTTTACTCATGTCTAGCTGAGCCACCAAGCCATCCCGTCCTCCCTTCTTCGAGTGCATCAAATGGGCAATCTCATAGGCCAAAAGGACATTACCCTTAATCATTCGGCCAGGGAAATTGTATAGTCGCGTCTTACACTAAATTGCATGGAAATTGTTCATATATTTATAAAACATTCATATTTCAATAATTTTCCGATAAAATATAGAAATAACTACATCTATACTCCTATATAGTGTACGAATTTTGAAAGTTTGAGGGAAACCATCATAATGCAATATCTGCCATTCATTAGACATCATCCGACGACCTGGGTCACTGGGATTCGCTGCTACAGTGTCATCTACTATTTTCTACCCAATTTCAGAAACATCCATAAAGCTATGCGTGTGACAATCTTTGTCCAACAATTCTTGTACGTCGCCTCTCCAGGGACAACGAGCGGTTTGGGTTTGGGTCCAACTCTCCTGCTTGCAGGCCCTACCACATTTTCTAAAATCTTTTCTTCCTTATCCCCTTTGCTCATGCTAACAGCTAGCAGCCATTGCTACACCCGCGAGGTGATCTCTATGAGAGGCACGATTTTAGTAAGACAACAAGTTGTAGATAGCTAACCATGAGACAGAGGCTTCTCTAGTTGAGATTGAGGTCGCTCTTGTGATTTGGCTCCAATGGTTGAGGTGAGTTACAACTGCAATGACAAAGATTTGGGCTGGATGCAGGCACTCGGATAGAATTAATTAGCAGAGCGTAACTAGCACTAGATGGAGAAGACATAATACATATATCGAACATGAAGTCACGTCTAGCGAGCAGCTCGCATTCACTTGCATCAGTGTGGTACAACAAAGATGATGAAGAAGGATTGAAACTTTCAAGGTAGTCAGAAAATGTACAAAAATAATACGTGTAAAACTTAACCTGTATAAACACACATGCATGGATAATTTTACATGTGTGCATGAGAAAGACATGTCAATTTTTAGTAAGACATGTTTTTTTTGTCAAATTTGATGCTCATTAATGCAATTTTAAGTGAAAATTACAGATTTATTTGTTATAATTGCCGATTTTAACGTGCAAAGCACGTGCGGCTGACTAGTAAACATGGTAGATTTACTAATACAAATATTTATATTTTTTAATGAAAAATATAATAAAAAATTAATATTAAGACAACAATGTGTAAGGAGCCTCGAAATATTAACAGAACTGGAATATGAAGAGAAAGAATAATATTAAAGATATGGAAACAATGAAAATAAGTAGTTAAAGCTTAAAACCAATAATCGAATAGATTTTTTTAGCGAATAATCAAATAGATCTGAAGAGAAAAGAAAACAAAAACAAAAACAAAACTGAAAAAAATGAGAAAAGGCCTTGTTGGGCCGGAAGCCCGGAACAAGCTCGCTGCGGTGTACGACGAGAAATAAAATAGAAAACTAAGACGACCCAATCTCTTGTGCTCCTTCGAGTTCGATCTGCTCCTCCTAAACCCCCGGCCTCGCTCGAGACGACGGGAACCTTCGCACCGGAATGCCAATGGACGCCGCCGACGTCTCCGACGAGGCAATGTTCTCCGCGGAGGAAGATCCCAGGGAAGACGAGGAAGAGGAGGAGTGCCGCATCTGCCGCCTGCCCGCCGAGCCGGCCCGCCCGCTGCGCCACCCGTGCGCCTGCCGCGGCAGCATCAGGTTCGTCCACGACGACTGCCAGCTCCAGTGGATCGCCGCCCGCCACAAACGCCGGTGTGAGGTATCGCTGATCGTCTCCCGCCGCATCTGCCGCCTGGGGATTCTCATGTCCACTGTGTCTGCAAATGATGAGATCCCATTCGCTCTTGTTCACTACGTACCAATTTCAGTCCCATTAATTTACCTCGTGACCATGCTGTGCTTGCAATAATTCCCCATTGAAAAATCCTCCCTTATGGAATGTGCACCTAGATTCTGTTGCTTTGATGTGTTTCAAGCCTATTTAATTCCTTTTTGCCAATCTCGTTTAGAAACCCGCTTATCCACAACCAATTCCAATCCCGATTGCTATGACGTATCATGAGATATCCAGATGCTCGTGCTTAAACTCACCAATTATCATGCTATGGCATGTCATGATTCCTCGGTGAAAACATCCCTTTTTCGCAATACGATACATTCTTGTACTAGTTATGTCATGGTCAGCTGGTCGCGCTTAATTCCTTCTTTTGTGTTCCATTTTGATGTGATGCTGACGCAAGCAATCATTTCAAACCATTACAGGTGTGCCACCGCGACATCTCCATCAAGCTTCTCTACGCCGCTGACGCCCCTTCGAGGCTGCCCATTTACGAGTTCTTGGCGGGCTTGCCCGACAAGCTCAGGGATCTGCTGCTCCCTCTCCTTTCCGTCGTCTTCGCCGTCTGCGTCGTGCCAGAATTTTCCATTCACCTTGCCAATCGCTGGGCATGGCGCCTCGCCCTTGCCGAGTCTTTTGGTCAAGTGCACTACTTGCTCTCCACACTCGCCTCTCTACTGCCTCCCTCCTCGCTTTTATTGCCATCTTGGTTGCACTTGAGCATTGGACTGAGCTATTTGGTGTATCTCCGTTTGCGCGCTGGGTTGATCACCTGGAAACTCAGCTTCTGGACGATGAAGGATTTGATGGTCTGCAAGTCCTTGCGCTATATGCCATTGAAGCCTTCTTGATGGTATGGCTGGTGCTTTTGAACCAATTTCCTCTGTCTAGTACATTTTGTATGCTAGCCTGCTAGGTTGACTGATAAGATCATTGTAGATTCTTATACAGTAGTAATCAAAAATTCTAGGTTCTGGGATTGGAGCAACATTTATCACATCTTGTCATCCTTGATTTGTCCACATAATCAACACAAATAGTGGCAAACTAAATTTATGGTCACACGGGAAAACCTACTATCCATTGTTTTAAAAATACGATTGAGCACCTCACATTTCTAATGCTTGTTATGGATTTAGGAAAAATTATAACAATATGCTTGTCTAATCAGGTGGTAATATGTGACCTGGGCCTTGCTTGTATTTTGGGCTTTCTCCCTTTCTCACTAGGAAGGATAATCCTATGGTGCATATCATGTTCCGATTTTTGCAATGGGAATGAAGTCAACTCCTACACTTCAAGAGTTAGCATTCTTCTTACTGGATATGGATTTATCATTTCTGCGGGCATAATTTCTGTTGTGTTGAACACTTTTGGCCAATACTTGAGAGGAAAACGCCTTACAATTGCAGTTTTCATTAGAAGGTTGGCTGGTATATTACTCGTAGGGATCGTAGCTTTTATCAGTTTTGCCAACTTTTGTCTTAAGTTCCTGAGCGCAGCTATGTACCCAATGTTGTTTGGCTGGTGGCTTGACATATGGGCTTCAAAAATTGTTGGTGCAACAATGTCTGAAAGGTTTAAACTTCTGTTTGCTTCGCCTTTTGCTTCAACCGCTCTTCATTGGCTTGTCGGGCACACATTTTCGTATCTACACACCATTTTGTTCATAGTTATTCACAAGGTATTTGTCATATTATATACCTCATCATGTCAATAGTATATGTAGTTTACAGTTCAGGGGTATAATGGATATTGCATTTTGTTGTGAGTAGATTTTGAGGCCAGGAGTTGCCATCCCCTCTCACTATAACTTTGACGGACCATTCTACAAACTTTATTTCAAGAAGCGTATTTTGGTTAGCATTACCATTGTGCCTGTGGTCATTTTTACTCCTATTCAAATTGCTGACCAGTTGGCACCAGGCCTGTTCCCATTAGATATCACGTAAGTATTCAGTTTTCTTTCATATGCTGATGTATTGTGCAGATTTTTATGACTCCACACTTTATTTGAATGTCTGTGACCCGCAGCTACTTCGGTCATCCTGCCAAGGGTTTATCTTTTTGGCAAGCACCACGAAACTATGCCGATTCAATTTGTCGTGTTCTTCTTCTGAGATTTCTCATAGACAAAACTGATATACTCATGTACCTTGGGTGCCTAGTGAAGAAGGTAACTCGGCATTCATTTGCTACTAGTGTGGTGCTTGCCTGGTTGACTGTTGCGATGTTCAATTCAGCCGTGCTTATTTTTCCAATCTTAATTGGGCGTGCTTTGTTGTTTGCCATCACCTGGATGCCACTAGCAGGTGGATTAAAATCCAACGGTAATGATTATTTAGAGATTGTTATTGTATTGTTAACTTCCTTCGTAAACAAAGCGTGTATTTAAATTTTTGGGCTTACTTGTTGATATTTTTTTCTCTTAGATCTGCTTGCTTTCGTTGTTGGATTTAGCAGCATATCAACTATTATTGCCATGTCTAGAGATTCATTTGCCTATATGAGTTGTGAGAAAGCACATCTTCTAGCTTTGAATCGCAATCTGGCAAAGTTCTTATTGGTGAGAAACTTTACTTTGGGGTGGGTTCCTTTATATTGTTTCTATTCTATCCTACAGTTAAATAACTTAAAGTTTTCTGCTCTCAGGTGGTCATCATCCCTTTCCTGATCGGGTCGCTAGCTGATTTATTACTAGTACCTTTACTCGCTGGGCCTGACGATGATGTTTCAGTTTTCTACATTTGGTACATGGGGTATGTACTTCTGAGAATCTGGATGAAGCTGGTGAGTTGCAAATTTTCTTGTTGCTTTCTTTTCTCTTATATATGTGTACCAAACTTAACATAATTAGACCAGGTATAATTTGCTACTTGGCACTCAAACTGTACCGATTGCGGAAATCCCACTGCTAGAGTCCATACGAACAAGAACACTTCCATATTTTTATTTTAGCTAGATCTCATTTCAAAGTTTGGTTGGTCTATGTTCATTAAATAAACTCATAACCCTCTGCCCTTCATTTTATCTTATCGGACATCAAGCACGCACACAATTATCACTACTTGTATCTGCCATAGTTTTTGGTAGCATGCTGATGATTCCTGAACTACTCTCGGTAGGTTACTAGTTAGATCGAAGATAGGAATACAAAATAACTTGCCACTTTTTGCCTCAAAGGTTCATGATACAAGGACCACGCCTTTCCTTGCCTATTTCATTGATGAAAGGTGGGACCCGAAGATTGTTCGATACAGGGCAGATTACCGTTCAGGGGCGATATCACTGTGCTGGTTCTTTCAAGATATATTCATGCCTATTGCCACGAAGCTAGTAGCTGCTTTGTGTGTTCCTTATGTGCTTGCCAAGGGCGTCTTCCCAAGATTTGGCTACTCTGCTGTCGTGAACTCGGCAGTGTACCGCTTCGCATGGTTGGTCATCCTTGGCTTGGGTGCCTTCTGCTATCTCGCCAAGGTGTTCTGTGTCGAACTCCATGCTTCGATCAGGGATGACCGCTACCTCATCGGGAAGAGGGTGCAAGACGTTGCTGATGGATCTTCTGATATTAATAGTTAGAACCCAACACATGAAGGACTATATATGTCAAGTTACTTACAGCAAGGATGCAGCTGAGATGATGCTGACAGGTAGGCATGGACGCAATCTCCCAGAGAGAATTGTGCCTTTTCGACCTGTGTTGCTCCTGACAAATTGCCCAACTCATCTATGTGGCATTGTTGAATTGATAGTTGTATGTTTACTCTCACTATTTACCAGGTCTGCCTTCTCATTATGTGGGAACAAACATTGGCATGCCATGACTGAACCTTCTTCTTATTGAATTGACAGTCACAATCTTGCTTTGATATTTCCACCAATGTTTTAGTGCTGAAATCTAAATAATTAATACCAGCATTGTCGAAACATGAAAGAAGTCTATCTTTTTGAGCATGAATATAAGTTCAATATTTGCTCAAATAGGACCCTTGAGCTGATTTTGGAGTGAAGAAATTGAGAATTGCATGTCACATAGTGATGTACGCCTTGCCGAGTCAATCCAATTACTTATGTCGTTTTGTCGATTTTGGATATCACTGGGGCTAATTATGGTCAAAAGATGTCCGCGTGTTGTTCACATACTTCTTGTATAATAACCAATACGTAATCCATGTTTTTCCGCATGTTTATACCTAAAATATAGAAATCTACACATTACCGCTCTAGTTCAGATACTAAATTTTATTTGCCATGTTGAATTTCTTTAAACGAAATTGGAACAATACAAAGAATTCCATACTAGTTTCTACACGTAGCAAAGTTGCGGTCTGCTTGATGACTTCGCCTTTTCTATTTATTCTACTAGTCACTTGACAGTTATTAGTTATAGTGTGTTTGAGTGTCGACTTTCGTTGCTCGGGCGTTTTGGTCATCGAGTTGTGTGGGGCGCGGCCTCAACCTGAAGTCATGCATGCTGTGTTTTGTGTTGTTTCCCTTTTTGGCTAGTTTTTCTTATAAATTGTCCAATTCTATTCTGCTATCTCAATGAGAAAGAAAAATTATACTTTAACAAATTAAAAAAACATACATGTGCTGTTAATATGTACTCCGTACATCTTGAGAACATACTCGTGAGAAGACTTAAAACATCCGGAATTGCTTCACACACGATAATTTTCATACGATCTCTGTCCGATAACTCTCCCGCAGTGCTAATCTTTGTTTCTTTTTCTGCAACTGAACATAGCGCTAAACAACTCTGTGTGCCTCGTCCCATGTGGCCACGTCCCAAGCCCCAGCCCAACTATTTTTAAACGAGACAAAATCGTTGCCTTCCATTGATTAGAAAACGACTTGTCTGGTTAATTAACCGAAAATCAACTGAAATTGGTACTCCTTTAATTTCAGTGAATAAGACGTTCTCGTTTTTCGGTTTTTTATTTTGCCTAAGAATTACACTAAATATATAAAGATTGTTGGTATAAAATTAGCATCATTAGAAAGTGTTTTCAATATAAATCTAATGATACTAATTACGTACAATATAACAAAGATATTGTTGCTCAACTTTTTTGGTCAAAGTTCATCTTGAAATACGCATGCATCTTATTCGTCAAAACGCAGGTAGTACAAACTGGATCAAGCCCCACAACCGAGGCAAAATGACCAGCCTATCCGCGGGAATGTAAACGTGGTCCAAATTTGGTTCGCAGATGCGTCTATGATTTTATGGGAGTTGCTTTATACCGACCTGGTCGGTGGTGATCGACGAGCCGCACACCCCCTGTCGGTTGTTGGGCCCGGCCCACGATTCCTACCGGCTGAGACTGCTTCGCTGTTCGGTGACGAGCCGAGTTCGATTCTCCTCGCTAGCGAATTTTCAGTTCGTACAATTTCTGGGAAAATGTACGAAGCAGTCACGAGTTCGATTCACGCACTAGCATTTTTTCAGTTCGTGCCACTTTTCTGAAAGTATACGAAACAGTTATAGAAAACAAAACTCTTTTTCGTCAATTTGTATAGTTTCGAAAATTGGAATAGCTTCCCAATTTCTACTCTGAATGTAAGAAGCAGTCCAGATTCTCCCTGCTACCTAGGTATGATTCATATTTTTTTCTTTCCAGATATTGTTCCTTTTAAAAAAGGAATTGGAAAATGCATCATCAGGAAACTTAAAAATACATAAAATGTCAAAATGCCACAGAAAGTAGTTCCTTCTGGCTTAAAACATATTGTATGTACTTTATCTAGGTCACCCACAAATCACTTTAAACAAAGAAAAATAAATCCCACTTATAAAGGAAGTCGGGTAACAAGACTATTTTCTCCAAACATAAAATGTAATATCTCATTTTGTCAATCAAATGTTTCTCTTCTTCCTTGATCTTGGAATCTCTGGAATAAATGAAATAGAGAAAATGCATAAAGATTTTGGGAAAAATCATATATTTGTAATGACCGAATAAAGAATAAATTGTGGAAAAAATAGTAACTTGAAGGGACTTACAGTTGTAATACATCATCTGTCTCCTTGAATTTTTTTTGCTTACTTAATCAATGGAGAAGATGTGGAGCCTATGAAAAAGAATAAATTCACTTTACAGAAATGAATTATCGTGATGTGGGTATGTTTCTATATGGTCAGAACATAGAAAAATGATATAGTACTAAAAATAAATAATTATACTTACATGCTTCGAAATGAATTCTCGTGCTATTGGCAGTTGCTCATTGAATTTGTTTATCACTAGCTGGCATGAGACTTTTTCACGAATTGCTTGCAAGTCAACCTTTATTGAAACAATATATGTAGATTATAAATAAAATAAAAGAATATATAAAAAATGAGAATTATAGATTTACATTGTATTTTACAAAAAACAGTAAGTACAAAATTCTAAAAAATGGAAGAATAACTTACATTTGAGAATTGTTTTACTTCAACTCCATTGTAGCATCTCATGTATTGGATCACAAAAATTACAGAATCATACCTGCGCTTAAGTAGAGAATAGAAAATGCCCCTGATAAGCTTATGTATAATTAAAAAATAAGCAAATAAGTGTTTATTATTAAAAAATGCAGGGTTTTGTAATCACCTAAAGTTTTGTTTAGGCACATGAACATACTTAACACTAAAGTCATGTATGTTGAACTTGAAGCAACCAGGGTAACATTTGACAAATAGTTGTTTGAAATTGAAAATCACAGAGTTAACTACTGAGGAGAACATTTCTACTGCAGAATCACGATTTAATACATCAAATGATTTATCAATGAAGTTTGCGACAATGAGAATCCACTCTTTCCCAATTGGACATGGAATGTGTACCTGCATATAGTAGATTTGAAGAAAATTAATTGATATATTATGAGGAAATTGAAGGAGGATTTTTCTCACTATATATTGAGGAGAAAAAAGCAGATGGTTAACAAGAAATTTACCAGTCTTGCATTTTCCAATCTGTATCCAACATAATCTAGTGATAAAACCCGTTTATATTCTGGGTCAGAACAATCCAGGTTAGGGTCCATTAGTAATTTCTGTGCGAAGTTAAAAAAGGAATAAACAATGGAAATTAAAATGGAATTCAACCAGTAAAAGAGGGGGAAAATGTCATGTGGCATATGATTAGGTAAGATGATACAAACCGTGACTTCTTTTATGACGACATGTATGAGAATGTCTTCCTCACCAAATTTTCCTTCTTTTCTACAATGAATCTGCTCGGTCGTAGTTAACATTCCATAACAATCCATTACACAGGGGTGAATCCAACCTCCTGGGTTCATAGATAACGACAATGTTCTTTGATCTACCCATACTGTTTTAATTTCAAAAATCCTAGGGCTATTAAAAATAAAAGAATATGTTTGTAAAACATTTATTCTTGATATGCAGTGAAGAATACGTGTAAATTAGCAATGAATTCAGTTCACATATGCAGTGAATATGTTTGAACAAAATACCTGCTTTCTGGTTTGGAGCTTGTAAGTTTGCAGTAAAATTCATGCTCTAATACAGTGGCGAAAATTACTTGTTGTGGAGGTTGTACATGTTGCATTTTTAGTTTGCTGCTAGGAACAAAAAGAGTTTTTGACTTGATACTAATTTGGCCTCCTAATATTTCTTGCCCACATTGATGAAGAACCATATGTAAGAGAGGATCAATTGACGCTAATTTGAACACAGTAAGAAAGATTCTACTTCGATACATTTGAACACATACTTATCTTGCAAAAATATTTCTAATTTTGTTTGCATGAACGGTTTCCAAAGTTGAACATAAATTTCGAGCATGAATGAATTTTATGCATGAACGTTTTTAGAAAACATGACTGGTTTCTTATCATGAACGAATTCTTTTCATGAACGGATTCTTTTAATGAACGGATTCTTTGTCATGAACAAAAATCATAGCTTGAACATAAAAAAATTAACTATTTGGTATCTTTAACAAAAAGAAACCATGAACAGTTTTGTTGGCATGAATTGTTTTCAAACTTGAACAAAAAAAATTCTCTAATGAACGGTTTCTTATCATGAAACATTTTCATACCTAGAACAAAAAAGAAACAATGAACGGTTCCTTGCCATGAATAGGTTTGCCAATTTTAATATAAATTTCGAGCATGAACGTATTATAAGATCCCCCAACCTTGAAAATTAAAAATAGAAGCATGAACGAATTCTTGTGATCAATGGAATATTTGCATGAACGGTTTCTTCATAGGTTGGACCTTTAAAAAATGGATTATTTTGATGAACGGATTATTTTGTATGAATGGTTTTTGTACCTTTAACATAAAAAGATTCCCCCCCCCACCGGCTTTTATAGAAAAAAATAGAAACATGAAGTAATCCTTTTGATGAACAGATTCTTTGTCACGAAAAAAAAAAATCATCACTTGAACATAAAAAATGAACTATTTAGTACCTTTAACAAAAGAGAAATATTTAGTACCTTTAACAAAAGAGAAACCATGAACAGTTTTGTTTGCATGAACGGTTTCCAAACTTGCACATAAATTTCGAGCATGAATGAATTTTATGCATGAACGTTTTTAGAAAACATGACCGATTTCTTATCTTGAACGAATTCTTTTGATGAACGGATTCTTTTAATGAACGGATTCTTTGTCATGAACACAATGCATAGCTTGAACATAAAAAAATGAATTATTTTGGAATCTTTAACAAAAAGAAACCACGAACAGTTTTGTTGGCACGAACGGTTTTCAAACTTGAACAAAAAAAATCGCTAATGAACGGTTTATTATCATGAAACATTTTCCTACCTAGAACAAAAAAGAAACAATGAACAGTTCCTTGCCATGAAAAGGTTTACTAATTTTAATATAAAATTTGAGCATGAACAGATTATAAGATCCCCCTACCTTGAAAAAGGAAAAATAGAAGCATGAACGAATTCTTGTGATGAACGGATTCTTTGCATGAACGGTTTCTTCATAACTTGGACCTTTAAAAATGGATTTCCTTGAACATCGTTCCTTGCCATGAAAAAGGTTTGCTAATTTTAATATAAAATTCGAGCATGAACGGATTATAAAGATCCCCCTACCTTGAAAAAGGAAAAATAGAAGCATGAACGAATTCTTGTGATCAACGGATTCTTTGCATGAACGGTTTCTTCATAGCTTGGACCTTTTAAAAAGGGATTATTTTGATGAACGGATTATTTTGTATGAATGGTTTTTGTACCTTTAACATAAAAAGATTCCCCCCCCCACCGGCTTTTATAGAAGAAAATAGAAACATGAACTAATCTTTTTGATGAACATATTCTTTGTCATGAACAAAAAATCGTAACTTGAACATAAAAAATGAACTATTTAGTACCTTTAACAAAAAAAGAAACCCTGAACAATTTTGTTTGCATGAACGGTTTCCAAACTTGAACATAAATTTCGAGCATGAATGAATTGTATACATGGACGTTTTTAGAAAACATGACCGGTTTCTTATCATGAACGAATTCTTTTGATGAACGGATTCTTATCATGATACCAAATAGTTCATGTTTTCATGGCAAGGAATTTTGTTCTTTGTGATGAACAAAAATCATAGCTTAAACATAAAAAATGAACTATTTGGTATCTTTAACAAAAAAGAAACCATGGACAGTTTTGTTGGCATGAACGGTTTTCAAACTTGAACAAAAAAATTCTCTAATGAACTGTTTCTTATCATGAAATTTTTTCCTATCCTAGAACAAAAAAGAAACAATGAACGGTTCCTTGCCACGAAAAGGTTTGCTAATTTTAATATAAAATTCGAGGATGAACGGATTATAAGATCCCCTACCTTGAAAACGAAAAATAGAAGCATGAACGAATTCTTGTGATCAACGGAATATTTGCATGAACGATTTCTTCATAGCTTGGACCTTTAAAAAGAACGGATTATTTTGATGAACGGATTATTTTTTACGAATGGTTTTTGTACCTTTAACATAAAAAAGATTCCCCCCGACTTTTATAGAAGAAAATAGAAACAAGAACTAATTCTTTTGATGAACAGATTCTTTGTCATGAACAAAAAATCGTAACTTGAACATAGAAAATGAACTATTTAGTACCTTTAAAAAAAAGAAACCACGAATAATTTTGTTTGCATGAACTATTTCCAAACTTGAACATAAATTTCGAGCATGAATGAATTTTATGCATGAACGTTTTTAGAAAACATGACTGGTTTCTTATCATGAACGAATTCTTTTCATGAACGGATTCTTTTAATGAACGGATTCTTTGTCATGAAAAAAATCATAGCTTTAACATAAAAAATAAACTATTTGGTATCTTTAACAAAAAGAAACCATGACAAAAACATATACTAAAAAACAGCTATTATCAAAGTCATATAACATCTGTTATCATTATTTGAACACAGTAAGAAAGATTCTACTTTGATACATTTGAACACATACTTGCAGTATACAAAAACTTCATAAAAAAATCGACGTTTTCACTCTTAAGATAAAGCAAAGCAATGAAAATAAAGCAATACATTAAAAATTGAACTATACAAAACATTGGATAAATAGTACCAAATGAAAAAGCCGCAAGCATAACAATTCATACCCTCAATAGAGTTCTCGCCAAGTCCAATTATATCTCGTTCAACACGAGCATCAAAACTCCTAGTCTGAGCATAATCACCATCTGAAACAACAGAATGCACCCAACCCTCATGCTCAATGGTGTAAGACCCAAGACTATCCACTTCATCTTGTGTATCAGAGATATCAATCTGGCAAAACAAAAGGAATATAAGCAAAAAATAAGAATTAGGATTTCCTATTTTTGCAAAAAGTCAATGAGGAACCTGTTATTCAAAAAAGAAATATACAAAAAAGAAATAGAGACATACTATTTCTTAAACATTGTGAACAACGTCTTCATCAAAAGGTTCTACATGATCTACTGGAAGATCATCAACCACTGCCACAACTGCATTAGGCTCCACTTTAACCAGTATAATTGCTAAGGCATTATTATATGGAGTAAGAGTGATGTCCTGATGATGTATAAATATATGAACTTAGTTAATAAAAAAGGTTGAATAAAAAAAGGATGTAAAAAAGGAAATTAATTGAGAAAAGATGACATACTAGTAGGACGCCATAGGATTTTTGTGACTTCATGTTACGGTCTAAATTCACTACATGAACAAAATCTTCATTCCTTATATGTGACATTCTAGGCAAATGATAATCAAAAGGACCTCGAAATCAAGGAAATCCATGTATACAACCTACAACAACGAAACAAAATAAGAGCAGACATAAGAAGATTATAGAAGATATTTAAAATACAAAAAATAGTAGTGAAAAAGAAAAATACATTACAGAAGATACAGAATGCAAAATAAAGCACGTACTGCAAGCAAAGGTAAGCAGCCACCGATCCATAATATCCTGTTGGATTCACTTTTGTCTTGGAGAATCTTTGCTTTCCAAGAATTCATCTCATTCCACAGATTGTTGAGGGAGGCAAAATCCAGATTATACACTTCTTCAATGTCACTGTCTCTCAGAGAGAACAGATATTTGGGGTTCACAAAATTGTATGTCGAAGGGCACAAAACTGTTGTGATGAATAAAAGCAAGAAGCTCCTAATGAAAACAACCTCACTGTTAGAACCAAGCGAAACAGATTCCACGTTCAACACAGATATCTTCTTCTTCCCTTGTAGGTACCGATTACATATCTCATCAACCTCTCTGTTTATTTCAGCATCATCAGATCTTTCCAAAAGAAATTGCTTGGTCCCAGCTGAAAACCGAAAACCTTGTCGACCACTTGTTGAAGTGAATAGTTTTGTTCTCGTGCTGAAAGTACTTTGATTCACCATTAGAAGTTTTGCTGACAAGCCACTCAAGAAGATGCATAGGGATCATTAGGTGATCGGGGAGCATAGCCAGATTATCCAAATGATACTTGGAAATGTAGGACCTCTGGATTGGATTGAATTTCTTCACTATTTTCATAAATCTGAGACTAGAAAACCTATATTGTATGCTAGGCTTACATGGTGGAACAATATCAAGAACATTGACTACAAAAAAAATAAAAGAAGCAACAAAATATTAGCTCAATATAAAAAAAGCAGATATGGACAACTAGAAAACCTGTCGCATGAGATTCTACATGTATTAGAGAAATTATTTAAAGATTTAATTCTAAACATGTATTAGAGACACCCTAAAATATTTGGATTTAGTTTGAATTGTCTCTGTTGTAGTAGTATATATATCTGAACCATGCATTATAGAATTAAAACAGAATGTATTACCCCGGAAAAAACCTACTCTGAAACAATTGATTCATGAACAACATCATACAAAAGGTTGCGTCTGGTATGATCGGGGTGCTTTATCTAAACAGAAGCAGTGCGGACGTATCTTCGCCATGTTTCACATATATCTTCGCCATGTTTGACGAGAACTAGAAAACAGGCATCGAGACGGAAAAGCAATTCGGGCTCTTTAGTCTGGACAAGTCCCTAGCGTACGCAATCCGGTTCTAACTGCATTTGCTATGTACGGACGTAGGTTGCGAGTACAAAAATAAGCGCATGCTGAAGTGAAACAAAGCCAGGCGGATATGTACATCGATCCATGGAGGAGCAAGTACATGGCGGTCACTGCTACTGCGTCACTATGAATAAAAGAGAAGGAACTGAAAGTAGTTACAAAGCAGTGATCCATGCTTCTGAATAATGCAATAAAAATCGACTACGAGTCCACTACGACAATGTTTTTTAAAAACAGTATTTTTCAACTTTAGACAGTGAAAAAGGACATTTTATTTTCGAAACACACTACTGATGCAGATACGCACAAAAAAATATGTACATAAACTCAACGAATGCGCCAATACAGGAAACTAACTGAATCTACTCACTGTATATTCCTCAAATCGCTCTTAGGCCCTAAAACAAACTTATCTTATACTTTCAAAAAATAGGAACATGCTACTGCACTAAGAAAAACCAATATTGGAGGATCTCCAGATGGTTTGCAGTGAAGTATCTAATTTAACATGTGTTCACTCTCTTAGCAATCGCCTATACAGTCATTAAAAAAGGTTCTAACATGATCACTGCCTTGTCTAGTGACATGATCTACACAGCAGTCAGAACTTCCTGTGGTAGGCAACACACACAGAAGGAAAAGACACATTTCATTTCTGGTATCCTGGATATATAGTAGCATTCGGAAGAAAACAGAATCCGCGAGGTCTCCCAGTGTTCCTATTAAATCTGGTTAACTCCTGCTACTCCCGAACTACGATTATCAAATCACATCCTTGGTCCTTATAGTGTATATCATAGACAAAAATAAAATTTGTGAAAAATCCTAAGCAAAAATCCTATCAACCCATTCCATGAGAGGGATGCTAACTGACCGCATTTCTCTAATCAAGAACATGAGTTGCGAACTGCAAAATCAAAGGAGCACCACTAAAAATGGTTCGTAAAGAAATGCTGCAATAACAACTATTGTACATAATATGGTTGAGGACTCATTCATCTTACCACCATTTTATCTATATAATACGTTATTAACCATCGTTGATTGAAAACCTCATTTCTCTGAACATAATATCTCTGTTGAAACTAATTAATTTTGGCCTAAAGGTTCCTTGTCAATTAAACTTATGATGAGTTATGAATTGAATCATCAAAGAGTAGCAGCTGTTCTACAGTGGTACATCAGAAAAATAAAAATAATTGAAACAATCGCTCCCAGCATTATAAACATTAGAGATAAAGCTGCTAGCAAAGGCAGAAGAAATCAGATGCTCACAAGTACATGAATCTATCTTCCATACGCGAAAGATGTTGCGTATGACAGACTTACATGGAACAGAAAACTAGAAGAACCTCTTAAACAGTACGAATCGAAGCAAAAATCAACTGGAGAGACCCTAACTAGAGCGAATCCAGTAGTTCCCGTACGACAAAAACGATACTGACCTTCCGCCGCCATGGAGAGCAACAAAACCAGTACTTGAGGGAAGAAGTGGCGGAAGCTGAGGCGGACGATTCTCCTCGAGCGAAGAAGTGGCGGAGGCGGAGGCACACGACGGGACGGAACTCGGGCGGAGGCGCAAGACGGGACGCGACCGAAGAAGAAGCAGTATACATCGACCTGGTCAACCGAAGCAGTCGAACGACGAAATTGGGCCGGCCCAAAAGGAAGACGGGGGGTGTGCGGGGCTTCGTATACACCGACCTGATCGGTGTATAGGATTTCCCTGATTTTATTGCTATGAAATTTGTTACTTGTTGTTTCAAAACTATACATTAAATATTGTACTATGTTGGTGGAATAAACCCTACCGGCCTCGCCAGATAAAATGCGTCAGGACGCTGGGGGCACCCCAGACGCAAACGGTCAACCACGGCCCAAAGGCCAATTTCGCATCCGCGGCCAGAAGCAAACGGGTGCGTGCAGTTACTTTTGGTCTCCGAAATACTTCGAGCCACTGGTGATGCCCTAAGAAGCCGAGCCTCAAAGAGTCGCACGAACACGACATTGTCGACTAACTAGCATGAAGAGCAATATCATCACTCACGTGTCACGAGGCTGACAAACCCAACGATATCAAAGTGTCCACCACACAACACGTCGACGAACACCTCGTCCTCGAGCCGCCACCTCGGCATCTACCTAGTTGTCACACACCGCAAAGCACCGGGTCGCACCCACTTTCTATTGAGCCGCAGCCCCATCTCATAGGCTCGCAACCGCACACAATCCAGGCCCGCCACCCTAATATGCAAGACCAAACTCGAGGTCGCCGCCTAGACATTCATCGCACGCGCCGCAGAGACAAACCAACTTGGCACTGCCAAGGCATTACCCAAGGAGGGAACTATAAAGCTGCTGGCATCCACTTTTTTTTGAAGACAACCTTAAATCAAATTAAAATGTTAATTTCCCGCAAAAAATTAAAACGGTAATGAACTATTTTCTAAGCATCCTCTTGCATTGACTTTATCACCGTCTTTTTTAAAGGATGATAGCACAAGAGATCATTGGTCTGGGCTTTAGTTCTGGGTAGTTAAGAGAAACGACTGAGTCCAGCCTTATCCACTTGAAGCAAGCTGGCTGCTAGAAAGAATCGTACAAGTATCGGATAGAAACTGTCGTGTGTATAGCAGCGCTCTAAAACATCTAGTGAAAGCAGAGGTTTGCTCAGCTGTCGCACCTACACATACCACTTCTTTCTTGAACAAATTCGACATTAAATTTATTTTATTTTTCCTCAGGCTCAGATGTTGTTCAGAACATGAAGAAAACTCGAAATATCTAACTAGGAAAAAACAGATCCCAACTCGCTTTCACCCTGAAAGATCCAAATCTTTTTTTTCTCTGCTGCCTGTCCAACTGTCCGCTCCAACCAAAAAAAAAAAAACAAGGCGATAGGCCTCTGTAACTCTATCCCCCTCCCAAGCCTCCCACGGCGCCGTTGCCATTGCCGTGCCATGGGTCTGCGCATGGTGCGCGGGCCTTGCTGCTGCTCGCCGTCCCCGTCCTCCTCCTCCTCCGTCTGGCCATGGATGCTGCAGGCCCAGCTCCCCAGGCACCCCCACCCCCCATGTGAGTCGTCTCAAGGTTTTGGCTCTTGGGTGTTTCATTTCTTGTCCTGCAGGAATCAGTTTATTTTGCTTTACTGTGGCGGCAGTAGTATATATTTTGAGGAAATGAAACGGTGATCTTGAGGTTGTACACGCCCGACTGATTTACGTTATTGAAAATGGTGTCTGGTTCTGAATTATGACTGCATGTTCGGATAAAAAAAAATCGCGTGTAAATGTTCGGATAATTCGGTAGGCCATAACTTGCTTACTGGCACTAATCTGAAACTTTCTTGTCCTTGTGCTGGATGCAGTGAGTGGAAGGCCAGCTTGCTCTGAATCCCTGAGAGTTCTGGCCTTGCATCTGTTGCTCAATCGGCATGCGAATCTTAACCGGCGCCCGGGTGACACCGTCAGAACTGCTGCGTCTTCATCTGGTTTGCTTCAGATAACAGAGAACAAGACAAGCAGCTTGCCAAAAATGAAGGCGCCCACTTGAACTCTATCATCCGTAATCTCTTTGTATTTTTTATACTTTTGTTAATCGATCACATTTTCAATTGCAGGTGGATGCAGAAAGAACAGCCCTTGATGATGCTCTTGACCGAAACACGCAGTTTGGCAGGATTTATGAGGACATGTCTTCCTGGATGGATGTGGCTTACACAAGCAGCAACAGTTTGGAGTACAACCTGTTGATGCAAAACATCCATGTCTTGGAGAGTAGTTTGGCTGGCCAAGATTTGGTAACTCTGGAAAGAGACATCCTTGTACATATGGAACAACTTGGAGCTCTGAAATGGTTCAACGCGACCAGGTCCAGGGCTACTGTTACACAAACCTCATATGAACCAGATTTTGCACTTGCTTGGAATGTTACCGAATCCGGTCCCGTGACTAGTCCTCTCGAGGAGCAAAGCGATGATCAGCTGGTCATTCGGAGCGGGAAAAGCCAGGAGAGGAAATTGAAGAGAATTAGAGCGTCTGAGAAAGGTTCCGGGGTTTGCGTAAGGGCGTTGCCACGAAAATCCAAAAAATCACGCAAGTCCAGTTGTAGTCAATTTATAGCCGAGTGGAAAAACTATCCGGGTCGACGAAGGAGCATCGTCCGAGAACAATCGGAGTTGCTGGTGACCATCAAGGTATCCCCTTCATCAACATTAACTCGTTGTTTACGCTCTTTTTTTTAACCACTACGTGAGGAGCCTCGTCTTATTTTAATTAAGGAGAAGGTAAGGGAAGCCAAGCCGAACTAGAGTCGGCTGAGAAACACCACCGCGCTCTAGATAGTGGGATAAGAACCCATCCACCTTTCTTTAGGATTTTTCCTTAACTTTTTGTGTGTCGTGTGTGTTCCCAGGAATGTGCAAACCTTGAGAAGATCAGAGAAAACATGCTGAAGGAAGGACAAGTGGTCACCTACGATAGGTGGGCTAAGGCAGCTGGAGTTGATGAAGCAGTTCTGAAGAGTAGACTGCAAGCAGGTTACTGCTGCAGAGAGAGGCTATTGGTAACCACCGAGTGGCTTGTCAAGTACATTGCAAGATCATACACCGGAATTGGAACAGCTTTTGAAGATCTTCTCCAGGTTACCAGATGGCATTTTTATCCCCTCTTTATCTCCTTTACCTTGACAACTAGCAACCTTTTGTAATTGAGTTTGTTGCAAATGACACTGCAGGCTGGGAAAATGGGTGTGCTTGATGGCGCCGAGAGGTTTGACAGCCAGAAAGGGTGCAAGTTCTCAACTTATGTGAAGTACTGGATAAGGAAAGCGATGCTAGCGCTCCTTGCTGAAAATTCTGGAGTAATCCAGCTGCCTGTATGCCTCTGGAATCAACAACTGTTTTCATATGTTTCAGTTTGTGTTTCATGTAAGAATTTTTTCTAACCCTTAGTTATTTGACATGACCTGATAATGCAATAATTATGCAAGTGCAGGCAAGGATGGAGAGTATCATCCGAAAAGTGAAGGAAGCTAAGCGGGCGATACGGTCCAACACAGGGAGGAACCCAATCGACGACGAGATTGCAACCTTTGTTGGCGTGTCACTTGCCAATGTTAGATTGGCAAAGAAGTACTCTCGTCGTGTTGTTTCACTCTACACGGAGGTCGGAACCGGACAGAATGCCAAGTTTTGGGTAATGTCCAGTAGTCAATACTGAATGCCCTCTCACATATATAGATTGATCCCAGCATAAACTCAATTTATGAATGAACAGACCACAGACGGAAATCTATGAATGATAATAATCGATGGAAGTTCATACACTTCATCGATTTAAACGCAAGCTAATCGGTCTGACCAAATTTTGAAATGCAGGAGGTGACTCCAGACACATCATTGGAAGATCCAGAAGAAGTCATCTTCCGGAGGCAGCTGCGGGAGAGGCTGCTTCTTGTTCTGGGCACGCTCCCAGTGAGAGAGGGGCACGTGCTGAAGCTGCGACATGGCCTCGAGGATGGCAGGTGCATGTCTCTAGAGCAGATCGGAGGCATCTACCATGTGTCTAAGGAGTGGATCAGGAAAATCGAGAAGTCTGCCATGTCCAAGCTCAGGAACGAGGATGTGCATCATGAGCTCAAGGACTTCTGTGGATTCTAGTGAGCTCTCTGATTGCGCAATCTTTCTAGTGTGGATTGGCTTAAGGGTAGCTCAGCTGTGAAGCCCAATTCGAGACTGCGATAGGATTCTATAGGACTTTGTATATAAATGCATCACATTTTAAAATGACACACTTGTCCTGATGGCAACTGATGAGTACAAGGTTAACTTGATTATGTGCTGGTGAATAGACAACGGTAAGTGAAATTATTTGTTCTTTTTTTTTCAGTTTTCTTACCCCAGTTGCTGATTAGCAATTTATATCGCCTATAGTTGAACTGGATGTCATTAATTTATATGTCGTGGATTAGCAGCAAGGAAAATGACCTGATTAATATGGTTTCATCCGCAATGTGTGGAATGGAAAATTCGCAGTCAGAGATACGTTCGGTATCCTGGTGTGGAGTTGAATGCATGTTTTATGCGCCCAAATGGGCAATGAGTATAGAAGTCCTTATGAGCTAGCCTGGTTGCTCTAAAAATTGAGTGTCGTCTACTAGCTACTTACATGCCTCTACTTTTGAATGTTGGATCATCAATAACTGGAATACATATCCCTCCCTCTCCTCAAGCCCATCTTCTTCGCTTCCATATTCCATGCCATATTTATGCTTTGGCATCACCATGTCGACACCGCCTTCTCCAATTCTAGAAAAATCTAGTTGACTTTTCCAATTCTAGAAAAATCTAGTTGCCTTCTCCAATTCTAGAAAAATCTAGTTGACTTCTCCAATTCTGGAACATTAAGTTGAACATTGCGATTGCCAACACCCTGATTCTACGCCTTGATGTGGCCCAGGAGAGGCGCATCTTAACCCCCAGGGAGCTTTGGTTAAGGAGGATGCTCAAGCAGTCCGTTCTTGGGCTTGCTTCGCTGGAGCGGACCATGGCGAGGCAAAGATCGAGGATCCGCTGGTTGAGAGAGGGAGATGCCAACACAGCACTTTTCCATGCAGTCGCCAATGGAAGAAGAGTGAAGAATCATATTGCTGCGGTTAAGGTCGGCGATGAGCTGGTTACGGAGCAGGGCTTGAAAGTGGTGGCTTTCACAGAGGCGTACTCCCAGTTGCTGGAACAGGTCCAGACTAGAGAACATTCTATTAACCTGGACGAGCTGGATATCCCCACCGCTGAGCTTCAGGACTTGGATGCCATGTTTTCGGAGGAGGAGGTGTGGGGGGTGGTTAAGGACCTCCCCCAAGATAGGGCACCAGGACCGGATGGGTTCACCGGAGCCTTTTATCAAAGAGCGTGGCCTATCATCAAAAGAGATATCCTAGCGGGGTTGTTCAAACTATGCGTGGGAGATGGGCATGGCTTTGCACGTCTGAATAGAGGCCTGATCACGTTGATCCCCAAGAAACCGGACGCCATGGAGGTCAAGGATTATCGCCCTATTAGTTTGGTGCACAACTTCTCTAAGCTGTTCTCCAAAGTGATGGCGAACAGGCTGAGGCGAAGGTTAGGTGATGTTGTTAGTACCAACCAGTCGGCGTTTGTGAAGGGACGGTCCCTACATGATAATTTCATGCTTGTGAGACAAGTGGCAAGGAGGATCAATCAGAAGAGGCAACCGGGAGTGCTCCTCAAATTAGACCTCACAAGGGTGTTCGACTCGATTTCTTGGAGCTTTCTGTTTGAGGTGCTTCGGCGCATGGGTTTTGGAGAGAGATTCCTTAAGTGGGTTGCCTTGTTGCTCAACACGGCGAACACTAGAGTGCTGGTGAACGGAGTGCCCGGAGATAGATTCGTGCATGCCAGAGGGCTTAGACAAGGGGACCCCACCTCGCCCATGCTGTTTGTGGCTGCTATGGAGGTGTTGACGGCGGTGATCAAGAAAGCCGTGGATAGGCAACTGTTCACTGGGCTTGCGGGGATATCAGAGCTTCAGCGAATCTCGGTTTACGCCGATGATGTGGTTATCTTCTGCAAGCCGCTGGACACTGGGCTTGAGGCGGTGAAGGAAATTCTACAAGTGTTTGGACAGGCCTCCGGACTGCGCGTCAACTTCAGAAAGACCTCAGCCACGCTGATTAGGGAGCAGGATGGAGACGATGAGAGAGTTGCAGAGACGTTGGGGTGCAAGGTGGTGGGTTTCCCCATCAAGTACCTTGGTATGCAGCTTGCGCTGAGACCCTTGACTAAGGCGGAGTGGCAACCGCTGATTGACCAGGTCATACACTGTGCTCCGGCTTGGCAGAGAGGCATGATTCAGAAACCAGGGAGGCTCATCCTCATCAATTCGGTGATAAGCGTGCGGCCTATTCATCAGCTCATGGTCGCTGAGGCGCCAGCTTGGGTGCTGGAGGAGTTGGTCAAATAGATGAGAGCTTTTTTCTGGACGGGAAAAAGGAGGTCAATGGAGGGCAATTAATGAAATGTTCCATAAGCTTTCTCTAGCAATGCTTTTTCGTTCTCTTGTCGATAAAATGAAAACAAGACGTGCCTTCTTTGGCTCATTCCATTCCTGGACGGTGATCGGGACGTTGTCTCTAACAACGACTCCGCATTGGTTGATAAACTTTGTGTAGTGCTTTTGGGGTCCAGCGGCCTGCCAAAAACCAGTTCGGTGGCTTTGGAGTGAAGGACTTGAGATTGCAGGGCTTGGCCCTCAGAGTGAGGTGGTGTTGGCTCCGCCGTACGGATCCGTTGAGGCCTTGGCAACGGCTGCCGGCCTTTAATGATGTGGAAGCTAGTGATGTGTTCCAGAGCCTGGCGAGCTTCGAGGTGGGTGATGGGGAGAGTATTCTATTCTGGAGAGATAGATGGATCAATGGACGGAGTGTGGATGAGATTGCGCCTGAGGTAGCGACCACAAACTATCTTCAACTTTGCTACTCGGATTAGGATCAATGATGTCAATAGTGATTTCTTCCTTCCTAGCAGAGGTGTGACGCAAGGAGATCATGTAAGTGATGTATTCACCTTGGCGAAAGCTGCTAACCGTGGCTGGATTACCGGTCTCTTGCCCAATTTAAATGGTACTGGGATCATCCGTATGCAATATGCTGATGACACCATATTATTTTTACAAAATGACCTAGCCCAAGTAATTTTTTTTAAAATGGATCATGTCTTGTTTTGAACAGATTTCGGGTCCTAGAATTAACTTTTATAAATGTGCATTTTTTTAATCATATCCGTAAATGTGGCTTGGTGCCTTTGAATGTGTCGACTGATGAATCTCAACTTGTAAAACAGAAAAAGAAATCGTACTATCTCTTAGTGGGCCGCGCAAATGCCGCCCATTTGCGAGCCCACACAGAACCCATCCGCCCATCCCTAGGCCGACACTCACATCCGAAGCCCATCCAGCCAGTGCCACGCAAAACCCTACCACGAAATGACGCAAACACCCTCACTCCAGCACTGCCCCACTGCTCCGTCCCGCCGTAATTACCGCACACATCCAGCACCAAATCCGCCATTTCATGGGGGGGCCGCGGTCTGAAAACGGAAACCGCACGGGCTCACTCCTAGCTTCAGCAACACTGCAAAGGCAAGCGGCGGCGGCTAGGGTTTTGCTTCTTCTTCTTCTTCTTCTTCTTCTTCTTCTTCTTCCTCGCCCAGCTCCCTCCAAAACCCTAACTTTCACCCCCGCCCACCGCACCTCCATGGCAGCGGTCGCCTGCTAGATTTGTGAGTGTTTGTGCCGGGGTTTCGGAGTGTTTGCGCGGCGGCGAAGGCGGAGGCGGAAATGACGTCCAACAAGTTCGATCTCCTCGACGACGTCGACAGCGACGACCACTCGCAGCTCATCGCCGCCGCCGAGAAGAAGGCGGCCGCCAAGCCGGCCGCCAAGCTGCCCACCAAGCCCCCGCCGCCAGGGCAAGCCGGTGAGCCTCGATTCGCTCCCACTGCCCCCCTTCGTCCACGTTTATCCGATTGCTGGACGGATCTCTAGACTAGATCGGTTCCGTTCTGTGAATTTCACACTTGCTGTTCTGATTGCAGTGGAGGACGGGAGGAGCTTCCGGGACGGGGCCGGGCGCGGGCGAGGCGGCCGCGGGGGCAGGACCGCCGGCCCGAGGCGGGACTACGGCGACGCCGACGCCAACGGCTTCCAGGGCGGGTACGGCGGTGGTGGATTTGGGGGCGGCGGAGTGGCCCGTGGCGGTGACGATGGCGAGGGGAGGGTCCGGGGCCCGCGCCAGCCGTACCGCGGAGGCGGCGGCCGCCGCGGCGGGTACGGCGAGGGGCAGGCCGCGGACGAGTCCGGGCGGCCGCACCGGCCCTACGAGCGCCGCAGCGGCACGGGCCGGGAGTACGGGATGAAGCGCGACGGGGCTGGCCGCGGCAACTGGGGAACCGCGACTGATGAAGGCCTTCCGCAGTTAAGATTGTTCATGTTTAAGCTTCGGCTTTTCATGTCTTTTTGGTTGTGGTGTGTGGGGTTTGACGGTTTAATTGTGTGGTTGATTGGTGATCAGGGAGAATGTTGAGGCGGTTAACACTGAAGAGGCTCCTGCGGTGACTGAGGATGAGAAGAAGCCTGAGGATGCGCCGCCGACTGAGGTTGATGAGAAGGTCAAGGAGGGTGCTGAGAAGGAGGAGGAAGAAAAGGAGGCTGAGGAGGATAAGGTATATCTCTGGAATTTGCAATCAAGTTATTCCTTTACATTCTGTCTGTTAGTAGTGTGGCATGTACATGTTGTATTGGTCACAAGGCATGATGGTAGCTATCATGCTGGACTGGACATACCTGGGGTGTCATGTTTTACAAGCTTGGTAGTGTATATGCTATTCTAGGGATGTAATGCAGTTACTCAACCATTCTACATATCCTGCTGTACACTTGCTTGCCTGATAGCGACTCCTTCTGTCACAGTACTGAATTGGTTTAAAATTGTCAAGCCTTTAGAAGGATTACCTGTGTTTTGGTAGGGGATCATGAAATATGGCTGTTTCAGTGATAGCACTGTTGCACTCCCAGAAATGGATTGCCAGCGCTCAGTTTTACATAACCAATTCATACAAATGCATCCATTCTTTGATGTATTCTAGTATGGCAATTGTTCTCCCCACAGATTCCGACTTTCTGTTATTTAATTGATCTGCTGAATGCTATTTGCTCTCTTGTTGCCCTCTTCAACTTCTCTTAAACATTCTGGTGCTTCTGTATTGTTGTCAATACATTTTCTGCATTTTTATTGGTACTGTTTCATGTTCCAACTTCCAAGTTTCTCATTAGTAACTCCCCTATGGCATGTTTTGCACTCTTCCTGATGTTTCTCTTACCTGTTGTGTGCTTTATGAGTGCAATTTGCTGATGTGAAAGCTTTAGCATCCCTGTGGCATGTTTGCACTCTTCCTGATGTTTCTCTTACCTGTTGTGTGCTTGATGAGTGCAATTTGCTGATGTGAAAGCTTTAGCATCACTGTGGCATGTTTGCACTCTTCCTGATGTTTCTCTTACCTGTTTTGTGCTTTATGAGTGCAATTTGCTGATGTGAAAGTTTTAGTATCACTGTGGCATGTTTGCACTCTTTCTGATGTTTCTCTTACCTGTTGTGTGCTTGATGGGTGCAATTTGCTGATGTAAAAGTTTTAGCATCCCTGTGGCATGTTGCACTCTTTCTGATGTTTGTTACCTGTTGTGTGCTTCATGAGTGCAATTTGCTGATGTGAAAGTTTTAGCATCCGTGTGGCATGTTTGCACTCTTTCTGATGTTTCTCTTACCTGTTGTGTCCTTGATGAGTGCAAATTGCTGATGTGAAAGCCATCATCCGAGTTCTATTACCTCAGCCTTCCAAATAACATATACTCTGACCACTATTGTACAGGAGATGACTTTGGAGGAATATGAGAAAGTACTTGAGGAGAAGCGGAAAGCTTTGCTCGCACTAAAGGCTGAGGAGAGGAAAGTTGAGGTTGACAAGGAGCTGCAGTCCATGCAACAACTTTCAGTTAAGAAGGATGCTGATGAAGTCTTTATCAAGCTGGTAAGATATACATGTTGCGGTCTTCCTTCTGCATGTGGTTGTATATCGATGCTAATTTTGAACCAACCTCCTGGTACAGGGATCTGACAAGGACTCGAAGAAGAAAGAAAATTCAGAAAGAGAGGAGCGTGCCAAGAAGGTATCTCACGCACTTCTGTTTGTCTTGTCAAACTTTGATCTTATTGACTGTTTGTTCTGAACTTTGACCTGAGTAACTGTTCTATCGTCTAACTATTATGTTCTGTTTGTTCGCTTCATGAAGTCCGTCAGCATCAATGAATTCCTGAAGCCGGCTGAAGGCGAGAGGTACAACAGCCCTGGTGGCCGGGGGCGAGGCCGTGGCCTCAGGGGACGTGGTGAGCCACGCGGTGGGTACAACGGCGGCGGTGTCCGGCGACAAGCCCCTGCTCCAGCGATCGAAGACCAGGCCCAGTTTCCAACTCTAGGTGGGAAGTGAAGGGGTTACCCTGATCCAACTAGCAGCAGCTCGGTTCACTACAAACTTAGTTGTCAGTAGTGTATTGTTGCTTCGCCTGTCTTTTATGTCCCGCTGTGTCGTTGCCATCCGTGTGTCCCGTGTATACCCGAGGTGCACCCACCAGTCATTCTGTTTTTCGATAGGACAACAACATGTATGAGATGTTTTTTCTGCTGCACTTACTGCTGTCTGTGTGCTTGGTTTAATGGTTTTGCCCAGCTGAGAATTATATCATGTTTTCTTTCTCTATGTTTTATTATGCATGTTCTCTGAAAGAATGATGATGCTATGGCAAGGCAGCTGGTGGGTGTTTTCTGTGTTTGCACAGGCTGCACTAAGCCTGGAAAACATGGACAACTCGTATCACGAATTTGAGCTCAGTTTTCAAAGTAACTGAAGCAACTGCATGTATGTCATCATGCTAACCTCAGTTCATGTAACAAAATAATTATCTGCCCAAATGACAGCATAACACAAAGCCCTAATACTATGCTTTCTACTCCATTACTATAAACAGGGAAATTACAAGCAAAAAAATTATATTCCAGTTACTACAATGGTTACAGAGGCAAGAGCAGCACACGTTTCATCTTGGCCGGCTGCAATCTGCAGCTGAAGGATACCAGAACCTGTCAGACAGCTCCTGCCTGTCTGAATCCCAGGCACTCCTCAAGGTCTCATAAGAGCGGTTCACCTCGCTGACATCCTTCGGCTGAACCGGGCTGCTCTGCTCCTGATAGTGCTGCCGGTCGCTCATCATCCGCCGGCTCATGCTCCCGGCGACGCTGCCCGGGGCGGAGATGCAGCCGGACTCCACCATGTCGCCCTCCAGTATGCGGAGGACCTGACAGTTAGGAGATGCGAAAACAAGGGTGAGCATATTATATATGTGGAGATTGTTCCTACTAAGAGATGGTGAAATGCTTTGTGTAGCATCTGACTAACATGGGACATGCGCGGCCTCGAGTGAGGGTCGCGCCTTATGCACAGGTTTGCCGCGTGCAGCATGCAGTAGACCTCGTTTTCGCAGAAGCGGTCCTCGAGGCGCGGGTCGATGAGGTCGTCAAGTGCGTGGTCTTCCAGTAGAGGCCGAGCCTGTTGCCAAATGAAGTGAACAGGGTGCATGTGATGCAAATGGATCAAAACAGAACAAAATCCACTTCCCTTTTAGTTTGTGTTGCTGATTAAGCATGAACAGGTACCGAAATATCTGTTAGTTTCATTTTGGTCGATGGTGTAAACATCATTATTTTCTCTTACAAAAAATATATTTCTTGACACAGGATTCTTCAGTTATTGAAAGCCATCACTACTGGGCACTAGCTATCCTATTCATCCGGTAGAGTTATACTAATAAGTTGGCTTTAGTGACCGCATAATCATCATACTAATAAGTTGGCTTTAGTCATTAACAAGCGAAGAGAAAATCAGAAAGGGATATGATAGTAGTAGTTATCTAATTATGTGGTGCTCACCCATTCAGTTAGGAACTGCTGGCCCTTCGGTCTGTTAATATCGACAGCCTTGCGCCCAGTGACAAGTTCCACTAGAACAACCCCAAATGAGTAGACATCAGCCTTCTCAGTTATTTGCCCGCTCTGGGCATATTCAGGTGCCAGATAACTGCAGTGAAAACAAGATGCTCAGATTTGCCAAAATTACAAGCTACACCTGACCAAACATGGGAATGTGCACATCTGATAGCTTACCCGAATGTGCCGATGACTCTTGTTTCGACACCCATGTCTCCATCAGGTTGCCATCTAGCCAAGCCAAAATCGCCGACCTGTGACACCATTATGAAATAAACTTCAATCTCATCATGAAATACAGTCAATACTGAACCCAACGACACCAATGGGACATCAGGCTATATCACAGCTATTCCCTTTATGTTTACTCTATATTTAAAGGGAGACAACTCTATCACACTTAACAGCATAATAAATCTAAGAGATGACCAGATACCGAGCTTCATGAATAAAGGAAATCAGAAACAATAACCACAATGGATCAAAAACAACCAGATAGTTATTTAGCACATAAATAACACATGGTTATTAAGGCCCGACATAATGTAGGTATGAGGTAAGGTTTTATAGCAATTGTCACATCATTGCGGAAATAAAATTTGATGCTGGCAGTGACTTTTTACAATGTGAGAAAGTTGATGATCATACCAGTGGCTCAAAATCATGTGTGACAAGGATGTTATTTGGTCTCATATCACGATGAATTATGCAACCGACCCTGCATTCTTCATGGAGGTACCGCAGCCCTCTGGCTGCTCCAACTGCAATCTTTTGTCTGGCAGCCCACCCCAACGTCTCTCTGTTACGACCTAATACAGTGCAATTTTTAGCAAGGTTAGACTCATTAATTTAAAGAAGTACACTTCCCTTTTGTCCAAATATTGCCATGAGAAATGAATACAAGAATCATCAAAGCTGAACCGATGCATTTTTGTCTAAACGACTTGTCACGTTGAGTTTTCAGGATAAAATGTAGCTTACCATAAAGATGTGTATCCAATGATCTGTTGCAAATGTACTCGTAAACCAACAACCTTCTCTTGTCTTCAACACAAAACCCAATGAGCATCACAACATTCCGGTGCTGTGCACAGCTCAGAACCTCCACCTCCGAGCAAAACTCGACATCACCTTGGGAGCTAGCAAGTTTGTACTGCTTAACAGCAATCGCTTGGCCATCAGGAAGCACCCCTCTGTGAACAGACCCAAACCCACCCTCGGCCAGGAAATTTGCTCTGGAGAAGCCACCGGTCGCATATTCCAGTTCCGCGTAGCTGAACCATCGTGGAGGCTTTCCGAACACCGGCGTCTTATGCTGACATACGGAGCACAGAGGTGGTGGCCCGGGCGGCGCGCTCCTTGACAGAGAGACGACGTCTCTCACGTTTCCTCTGAAGTTCAAGTCAGACCTGCTCCTGACAGCGCTGATCTCAGTCAGCAGGTCCAGCTTGGAGATCTTCTCGAGCAAAGCGTCCGCCGTGGGAGTTCTTCTAGCTCTAGGACGGTTTGGTGTTAGTACTTTAGAGGATACAGGTCTCTGCAAAATGTCAGCCATCCATGGTTGAAGCAATGAGGCTGCTGCATGAGGGGTTGAAGTTTCAGTCTCGGAATCAGATGTGTTGACATGCAAATGCTGCATATTATCATTGCCTGCTACTTTCTTCAGAGGGCTATCTGTTTCCGAAACACAAAGTGGAGAAGTGACAGGGCGCGAGCTAGAAACAGAGGATGTTCCGGTATTGTCGGTCACTTCATTTGTCAGAGAGGTATTTGTTTCTGAATCACAAAATGGAGAACTGGCAGGGTCTGAGCTCGGGATAGAGGACGTTCCGGTATCATCGGTTCCTTCTTTCTTCAGAGAAATGCCTGTTTCTGAATTACAAAATGTAGAGGTAACATGGTCTGAGCTTGTAACAGAGCATGTTCCGGTATCTTCGGCTGCTTCTTTCTTCAGAGAAACATCTGCTTCTGAATCACAAAATGGAGAAGTGCCAGGTTCTGAGCTTACGGCAGAGCATGTTCTGACATCCTCACTTGCTTCTTTCTTAAGAGAGCTAGTTGCTTCTGAAGCACAAAATGGATAATTGCCATGGTCTGAGCTTGAGACAGAGGCAGCTCCCATATCCTCCGTCAATTCTTTCTTCAGAGAGGCATCTGTTTCAGAACCACAAAATGGAGAAGAACCAGGGTCCGAGCTTGACACAGACGACACCACGACATCAGTACTATCACACGGTGTTACCGACTCTGCGCTGCAGCTCGGTGTCACCTCGGGGCCTCGGATTGAGACCGTCTCCTCCTCTTCTACATCGCCTGCAACATCACCACCATCCGAAGCGCTCGGCTCGGGCTGCGGCGGCGGCGGCACCGGAGCTGGTTCCTCCGGCTGTTTCTCCGCCAGGTTGAGCCGGACAACTTTGGGCCGGGAGCGCCTCATGACGACGATGTTGCATTGGAGGTCCTGCATGCAGTGTCTCTCCTCAAGCTTCAGGTCCCTGAGAAACATCAATGCAACACACACATGACTGACTATGCTGCTGCTACTGAAAACTTCAGCTAGTGTGGCGGTGGCAGTGTCGCGGTACCTGTCCAGCACGACCCAGCTCGCCTGTGCTTGCTTCGACTCGGCGGCCACCACGCCGCCGGAGGGCGAGGTGTGGATGATCCTGACCTTCACGTCTACCTGCAGCGAATTAAGCTGTATGAGTTACTGAACTGAAACTGACGAACAGCAGCAGCATTCGGTAGCAGCACCTTGGTCGGGTCATAGAGGTCCCGGAGCCTCAGCGTCATCTGCGTGCAGAGCTCGGAGACGTCTGACCTCTGCACGGGCGCCGCCCCGTGGCCGGTCGCGCAGGCCCCCGCGAAGAACGGGAAGCCCCAGGGCCTTTTGCCTGAAAGAGGCGGAAAGGGCAAGAACGGTTTTTTTTTTGAACATCAATTAGTCAGATGGACGGCGGAAGCCATGGATTAGGGAAGCTCGGGGTGAGGAGGAGGGCGTACCGGAGACGGCGGGCGGCGGCGGCGGCATGACGACGAGGATGAGGACGGTGTCGCCGTGCCGCGCGACGTGCGCCAGCGCCCACGCGGCCGCCGCCCTGGGGATCTCCCTAGGCGCGGCCCGCGCCGCCACCACCACCGTCGCTCCCCGGCTCTGCGGCTGCGGCCGAGGCGGCTCGCCGGCGCCTCTTCCCGGCGCCGCCATCACCAAATGCAGCTTTATTTTCAGCGTTCGAATTTCGAAGTGGTCGGCCAGGAGAAGCGGCGGTCAGTCAGACGCTCTTGTCCTAGTACTATTTCGTTTCATGTCCCGAAGTCCAAATTAAAGCGACACGTACGCATGAACTTTATGTTCAACTTTAATTAATTTGTTATTACATATACTCCCTCATCTCTATAATAATTGACGAGCTTAGTTTAAATTCAAATCCCCGACGCATATTAGATCTAGTTTGTACTCTCTCCGTCCGTTAATAGATGTCCAGTAGTTGTCTAAATTTGGATGAATCTATGCCTAAAAAATGTCTAGATACATTCGAATTTAGACAAAACTTGTGACATCTAAAAATGGACAGAGGTGGTATGGAATTTCAAGAAAATTTGCCCTCATGAATCTGTTTTTCTTTGTCTCTACGACTCTACGTCAATTATAGCAAACACACGAATACATGTTCTTTGGAAGAAAAGAAAAACCTGCTATGTTTTGCTGCAACGCATGTATTGCTACCACTGTTTATAAAAAGATGTCACAAGATCGTTTAAATTTGGATATATCTACACATTCTTTAGTGTATGAACATGCAAATTTAAATAAATTTTCGACATCCTTTTATGATCGGAGGGAGTACTAATTTTTGTGTTCTCATTTACCGTAAGATTTAAAATGACATGACATCGTTGCCACTGTTCTTCATCTTGAATGTTCTTAGAACAAATAGCCGTCAGACAAATGAGTCTTGTTCAAAGTTATTACACAGTAAAAAGAAAAGAACATGGTGGCTCAACTCGACGCCTGCGTTTCATGCGTGGCACAGATGTTAAGGCAAGATGGTAGGCAGCTTTAACTCGCAAGAGAAGAGGGAGCCTTTTTTTTTTGTCTTGATCATTGCATATGCATGCCGCTGCCCTTTATCTCCTCGAAGGTTGCGTCGCGTTTGAATTTGGAGATAGGCAACTGAAGGAAGAATTCAAACATTTCCTCTACTCCTCGGAGGTTCGACGATGAAATTCTCTTTTTTGTGCTGGTCAGTTTTTATTTACTTTTTTATATTTGAACTTTTGTTTGTTTCCAAATACTACCTCTGTCCATAGAAGGACGTGGGAAGTTGTCTAAATTTGGATGTATCTAGACATCTTTTAGCGTATAGATACATCCGAATTTAGACAAACATTTGATATCCTTTTATGGATAGAGAGGGTACTTTATATTTGAGCTTTTAACTGGAAGACCGGTCGGGTCGACTAGAGGAACGAGAAATGCAACTGTTTTGGTGAAAATGATAATGTATTAATATCAAGGTTTAAAAAAGCACGCTATTTTTCGGCTAAGGGCATGTCCAATGCTGGGCGCTAGTGTAGGCGCTTGAGTAGAGAAAAAACGGAACTTAATCCCAGCGTTCTACCCATAAGTGCACAGCTCTTTTGGAGACTTCCAACTTGAGGCGCTTATTTCCCCACATTCCATTAGATTTTAGAGCCAAATTTCAAAGAAGCCTTGGACGCAACATCTTGCAGCGATGTCTGAAACTAAGTGGCTGTCAACTGGGATTTTGCCATGTAACTGCCAAATCGCTGGGATTAGGACGTCTGGGCTTAGCGCCTTGCGCTGTAGATGCCCTAATAGCACGCTATAGCATATCTAGAGGGCCCACGCTAAATTTTAGTAATTTTGCTCGCGATGGCGCTATTTGCGAAATAGCATGTTGTATCACGCTAAATCTTCAGAGCGTTAGCGCGCTATTTTTTTCAAGGCAAGTTGCTTTCAGTTTTTCGTGGTGATGAACTGCAATCTGTTGGTTCCACTTATAAATCAGAAGATAATATCGCTAATACTAATAATTTTTAATAAATAATTTATACTATGTTGTTGCCTTGTGAAATGTTGATATTAGCTTTCTAAAATATTTGAGATCTATTTTTATATGTGGTTATGTACGTATGATTCAGTCACTTTTGGACTATATATCCATTCATTCTAGTAAAATTATTTATTTTTAGGCTATATTTAGTATTATTTTGAAAACGCTATTTAAATTATACCACACTATTAGCATGATATAGCATCCATAGGGTTTGAAGGAGGCTACCGCTATTTCATTTAGCACGCTATTTTAAACCTTGATTAATATCGTGAAGATAGCAATTGCCCAACAAGATGTTCAAACATGTTAACGATGCATACATTTATAAAGAAAGACCCTCACACGGTGATTTTTTTGTTGAGGGAACCCTCACACGGTGATTGTCACTTGCATTAGTAACACTCTAACCACCACAAAAAACAACACTCGAATTACAAAACATGTGAAAGAGCATTTGGTCTCCTACTTGATTTTGTGTGTTTGATAACAACACTTGAGAGGGTTTAACCGTGTGCTAAGAGGTGTTGATTTTATTCAAACAAATAGCACGAGATTATTGATTGCCGAAAAAGGTGAAAAGAGGAGTTGACACTCGGAAAGTAGAAGGAACACCAAGAAGTGATCGTTGGTGTTCCAGCATGGCGAAGTTTTTCCCGGGCAGGATTATCCGCCTCTTCAAGAAAATCCCCCCACCCCCGCAGATATTTGGCAAACAACCTTAATGAGGTCGTTTCGCGCGACCTTCTGGTGTCGCCGGGTTTTGGAGAGGGAGGGGGGATAATTTGACCACCCGGATTATACGTTGTGGTCCAGATTATATGTTGTGGGCCGGATTATCCACTCCATGAACGGTCATATTATTTTTGCAAGGCCGGAATATCCGGCCATGCGCAAGGGCCAACGATTATTTTAGGAATGGGGGTATAAATACCCCCCTCATTCATTCTACCTTAAGACTACACACTCTCTCCTCCAAAGAACACCAATTTCTACTAGATCTCCTACATTAGCCAATCAAAAGAGTTGATCTTTGGAGAAGTGAAGGAGAAGACCTAGATCTACAAGTTCACCAAAGCGATTTGAATTCTCCCCGCATTCACTTGAGGGTCCCTTTGGCTAGAGTTTCCTTTCGAAACCCTAGTTGTTGTTTACACCATTGATAACTTGTTGTTGTGTAGCTTTGGGAGCCTCTAATTCGGTTGTGGATGCGTGCCCCAAGAACCTTATAAAGGTCCAATTTCTGCCACGAGGAAATCCCTTAGTGGACAAATGAGCTAGGCTTTCATGGCATTGCTCACTGAAGAATAGGGTGAGGCCTTTGTGGCGTTGGTTAGGCCTCGTGGCAATCACACCCCTTCAACATAGACGTACTTCCCATCAAAAGGAAAAAACTACGGCAATCATCCATTGTGTCTCTGCGTGCTCCACTCTCGGTTACCTCTACCCGTTATTGCCTTGTGACATGGGTATGCCATATCGGGTACTCAGCATTACCATCCCTGGTACAAAGTCCATGATGGAATAGGATAAGGCCCATGAAGAAAGCTACATGAAGCCGAAGCCCAGTTATTATGTAAATAGGAAAGCTAGGCCCATGTCGGGTAAACCGACATACATGATGTAAACAACCTCGAGGTGGAATCTGAGACCTAGTCCACTATATAAGGGCTAGGAGGAGCCACCGTGGAGGACATATTACACAACTCTCTACACCCCTGTAACCCTAATTCTCGACAATACAATCTCGATGATTTTGCCATTGATCATACTTTTCGTCGGTTGCCTAGTTTGGCTGACCGGTCTTTGAATTCACCAGCATTCTCCTTCCTCTAAACCCAACTCCATCATTTGGGGCATTGATAATTTCACCCCTTGTCACCTTGTGTATCTTGCTTAGTTGTGTAGCTCTTCATCTAGGTAAATCCACTTAGTTGCATATCTAGAGAATTTACCTATTGCATCAAGCCTAAACTGAAAAAAACTAAAAAATTCGTAGCACCTATTCACCGCGTTCTTGTCCGCTGCGACCCATTCAGACCCATTTGGACGCAATGCGTCGCCGCATTGGAGATGGCCTAAGGGCATCACCAGCGGCCTGGCCGTTTGCGCGTGAACAAAGAATGGCTCTACCCCAGCCTAGCGGTCCGACAAAAACTGACCGGCCTGTCCGAGGGGTCGCAAACGTGGCCCGAATTTGCGTCGTGAATGTGTCGGTGCGGATGTTGCGCGGACAGCTCGCGGGTCCGCCTGGGTGGTATCTGTTGACCCACAAGTATAGGGGGTGTATCGTAGTACTTTCGATAAATAAGAGTGTCGAACCCAACGAGGAGCAGAAGGTATTGACAAGCAGTTTCGATGAAGGATTCACTGTAAATGCTCACAGACAAGTATTCAGGGGTTTTTGATATAGCAGATAAATAAAGTACAAGTAAATAAAATGCGAGAGTAATAGTTGCAGCGAGTGGCCCAATCCTTTTTAGCGCAAAGGACAAGCCGGTTTGTTTACATATAATGACCAAACGTTCTTGAGGACACACGGGAATTTAGTCTAGTGCTTTCGCTTCATATAGCTGATTAATCTTCATTGTTTTGATAAGTGTTGTGTGGGTGAACCTATGCTAATGCACCGCCCTTCCTAGAACTAATACATACTTGTGATTATACCCCTTGCAAGCATCCGCAAATACAAGAAAGTAATTAAGATAAATCTAACCACAGCCTTAAACTCTGAGATCCTGCTATCCCTCCTGCATCGATATACCAACGGGGTTCGAGTTGCTTCGTCACTCCGGCAACCCCACAATTAGCAAACGAATACAAGATGCATTCCCCTAGGCCCATAAAGGTGAAGTATCATGTAGTCAACGTTCACATGACACCACTAGAAGAATAACACCACAACTTAAATATCAAACCATTAAATATTACTCAACATAGTTCACTACTAACATTTAGACTTCACCCATGTCCTCAAGAACTAAACGAACTACTCACGAGACATCATATGGAACATGATCGGAGGTGATATGATGATGAATAACGATCTGAACATAAACCTTGGTTCAATGGTTTCACTCAATAGCATCAATAACAAGGAGTAATCAATACGGGAGAGTTTCCCCTATCAAACAATCAAGATTCAACCCTAGATGTTACAGCGGTGACAAGGTGCAGCGGTGGAGATGACGGTGACGGTGGTGGAGATGATGGTGATGATGATCCCAATGAAGTCCAGCTCGATGACGGTGACGATGGCGTCGATTTCCCCCTCCGGGAGGGAATTTCCCCGGCGGATTTCTGCCTGCCGGAGAGCTCTTTTCTCTCTGGTGTTTTCCGCCCCGCAGAGGCGGCTGTGTCTCCTCACGATTATTCCCAGCACCTTAGGTTTTCGGGTAGATGAAGTACGCGAAAGAGAGGCGGCCGAAGGGGGCTTTGGGCCCCCTCCCCACAAGGCGGCGCGGCGCGGCCAGGGCCCGCACCGGCCTATGGGGGGCCCATGGCGGCCCTCCTCGGCTCCTCCTTTTGGCTAGCTCATTCTTCTGGAAAAATAAGATCTTCAGTGTAATTTCCGTCAATTGTTGATCTCCAGAAATATTGCATTCTGACGGTGCTTTTTCCAGCAGAATCCTCACTCCGGTGAATGATTCTCCAATAATCATGAAACATGCAAAATAGGTGAAATAACATAAGTATCATCTCTAAATATGAAATATATCAAAGAATAACAGTAGATTATGATATAAAATAGTGATGCAAAATGGACGTATCAACTCCCCCCAAGCTTAGACTTCGCTTGTCCCCAAGCGAAACTGAACTCAGTAAACAAGACCACATGTTTATAGAGTGAAGAGTCGATGAATAAAATACGGACAAGAAGCATCACATAAATTCACACAAGACATTCTAGTGAACAACTTCCTCATATAATTAAACTTGAAACAAGTAGAAGGAAATCACAAATAAAGGTACATAGAGAATCATAATTGGTGATGGCAAACTTCGTTCTTGGTCAGAGAACAATTGACAGATTGTACTTATCTATCGAGCGGCGCTCTTATATTAAAGCTTATATAGCAAAACTTGCATACTCAATCATAATAATCTCCTCATAAACATTGATGACTTTCAAAGCTATATTCATTCAGATAAAACTTGTACTAAACAAGAAAGAATAAAATGCACGATTAAATAGATCACAATATAGATGGTTGGATCACAACAACTCAATTGCTTGCTTAAGATGGAGGGAAATAGGTTTACTGACTCAACATGAAAGTAAAAGATAGGCCCTTCGCAGAGGGAAGCAGGGATTAAATCATGTCACTACAAGAAAAGTTGCCATGGCCGACGAAGTTGAAGTCGCGCCGTGGTTGCTGGTGTACCATGGCCGACGATTTTGGTCCCTCCGTGGTGCATGTCAAAACTTTTTTTTTCTCGTTTTTGAGGCCACCTAGCCCGACGAAAGCGGCCAAAACGTCGCGTATGGTGGCCCGGGACGTGGTGCATCGCGAATTCTCGGGTTCGCCGGCCGAGTCAACGCAAATCCGCACCGCCGAGGGATGTAGGGCCCGGATGGCAGCCTCTCTGGCATTGTTTTTT
>NC_061511.1:206448047-206588116 GCF_022539505.1 Lolium rigidum | reverse complement strand
ATGCAAAGTACTCAACTAAAGATAACAAGAGCATCAACGCCCACAAACCATTGTGTTCTACTCGTACAACCATCTATGCATAGACACGGCTCTGATACCACTGTAGGATAACGTTGCATAGAAAACAAAAAATTTCCTACCGCGAACACGCAATCCAAGCCAAGATGCAATCTAGAAGACGGTAGTAACGAGGGGGTATCGAGTCTCACCCTTGAAGAGATTCCAAAGCCTACAAGATGAGGCTCTTGTTGCTGCGGTAGACGTTCACTTGCCGCTTGCAAAAGCGCGTAGAAGATCTTGATCACGATCGGTTCCGGCGCCACGAACGGGCAGCACCTCCGTACTCGGTCACACGTTCGGTTGTTGATGAAGACGACGTCCACCTCCCCGTTCCGGCGGGCAGCGGAAGTAGTAGCTCCTCTTGAATCCGACAGACACGACGGCGTGGTGTCGGTGGTGGTGGAGAAGTCCGGCGGAGCTTCGCTAAGCGTGCGGGAAGTGGAGGAGCGGGGCGGCTAGGGTTTGGGGAGAGGGGGCGCCGGCCACTATGGGGTGCGGCCACCTTGGTGGTGTTTGAGGTGGCCGGCCCCCTCCCCCTTGGCCCTCATTATATAGGTGGAACCCCAAGTGTTGGTCTCCAAGTCTTCGAATAAGACCCGAACCAAAAACCTTCCATGGGGAGGGGGAAACCTAGCCAAGCTAGGACTCCCACCAAGGTGGGAGTTCCACCTCCCATATGGGGGGTGGCCGGCCCCCTAAGGGGGAGTCCACTTGGGACTCCTCCCCCACTAGGGTTGGCCGGCCATGGAGGTGGGGTCCCATGTGGACTCCACCTTCCTTGGTGGTTTCTTCCGGACTTTTCTAGAACCTTCTAGAACCTTCCATAGAACCTTCCGCGACATTTTATTCACATAAAATGACATCCTATATATGAATCTTATTCTCCGGACCATTCCGGAACTCCTCGTAATGTCCGGGATCACATCCGGGACTTCGAACAAATATTCCAACTCCATTCCATATTCAAGAACTACCATTTCAACATCCAACTTTAAGTGTGTCACCCTACGGTTCGTGAACTATGCGGACATGGTTGAGTACTCACTCCGACCAATAACCAATAGCGGGATCCGGAGATCCATAATGGCTCCCACATATTCAACGATGACTTTAGTGATCGAATGAACCATTCACATACGATACCAATTCCTTTTGTCACGCGATATTTTACTTGTCCGAGGTTTGATCTTCGGTATCACTCCATACCTTGTTCAACCTCGTTTCTCGACAAGTACTCTTTACTCGTACCGTGGTATGTGGTCTCTTATGAACTCATTCATATGCTTGCAAGACATTAGACGACATTCCACCGAGAGGGCCCGGAGTATATCTATCCGTCATCGGGATGGACAAATCCCACTCGTTGATCCATATGCCTCAACTCATACTTTCCGGATACTTAATCCCACCTTTATAGCCACCCATTTACGCGAGTGGTGTTTGGTGTAATCAAAGTACCTTTCCGGTATAAGTGATTTACATGATCTCATGGTCATAAGGACTAGGTAACTATGTATCGAAAGCTTATAGCAAATAAGTTAATGACGAGATCTTATGCTACGCTTAATTGGGTGTGTCCATTACATCATTCATATAATGATATAACCTTGTTATTAATAACATCCAATGTTCATGATTATGAAACTAATCATCCATTAATCAACAAGCTAGTTTAAGAGGCATACTAGGGACTTCTTGTTGTCTACATATCACACATGTACTAATGTTTCGGTTAATACAATTATAGCATGACATATAAACATTTATCATAAACATAGAAATATAAATAATAACCACTTTTATTATTGCCTCTAGGGCATATCTCCTTCAATTATGGTTATCACTATTGCATAAAAACCAAAACCACTACTTTCATAACTACGAATATGACTATGTGGTGGGCAATGGAACCATGGATTGTGTTGATATGGTGGAGGTTCCATTGCAAGGGTTAATATCCATCTAGGATTAAACAACAAATGTCGCCAGTGATTCTTGTGCCGTAATACCCGTGTTAACCATAAGATCCGGAGTGGGACGGAGTAGTCAAAAGTGTTTCCACCTCTCGTACATCAACGGATGCGCTTACCGTAGACACTTGACCCAGGTTGGGCAAGCGGTGGGGTGGGGATCCCATTCTAATTCCCCACGGTAAGTGGTCTATGATGGGTTGCAGCTACCGGCGAAGGAGTTTGGTTAACGAGTCCCAAACTGTTGTCGTGGTCGGGGTCCATCCTTAATTGGTATAAGAGGACCGACGAGGACCCAGGGTCGGGGTATGCAACAAAGGGTGGGTGTGCGAGGTAGCGGAGGAACATGATTGGCTAGACCTTATACCGGGCCTCACACCAAAGGAAGTGTGGACGAGAACTTAAGCTCGGTTGGCACCAAGGTTAAGATCTCTTATGGGTAAAGCAACACACCTCTGCAGAGTGTAATGAATCGTGACCTGTCACTCCCTGTTCCGGGATATGGAACTGTGAACGCTGCCGGAAAGGAGCTCCATGAAGTTCTAGTAAACCGGTGAAGGCTGACGGACATAGTTCTTCTGAATAAAAGCAACCTTTTGGAAGAAATGGTTATGAAAACTTGCATTGGTATTAGACTTTCTGGTCTAATGCCGTAGCTAGTGCATTAAACACCTCTTTCCTATAATGAACTTGTTGAGTACGCTCGTACTCATCCCACTCTTAAATCCCCCGCTTAGATATGGAGGCCATGAAGGAGGATCTCCAAGACAACTCGAAGACCGAGGAGTCAACAACTACTTCAAGGAACGTAAACCTGCCGGAAGAGTCATATACCACATCCACCATGGAGAAAACCTAGATTAAGCGAGTAGAAGGGAACTAGCTTCCTAAACCTAGCTCCTATTTAGCTAGAATCTATTCATAGCCTCGGTAGCTAGTTAAATACTCTACAAATAGAGTTCGTGTTAGGATTAGACTACGAGTCGTTCTTCCGGAGTTTATTTGCGGTTTTACCTCATTGTAAAGTAGGAGGCTGTGTGGATCTTTTGTAAAGAGTCTGTGTTGTAATTCTATAGACATGCCTTGGACCCGCATATCTGTTGTACCACTCTGAGCGATATAATACGAGTGAAACGGTGTTTCATTGGTGTTATATCAGACTTGCATACTACACCATGCAGTGGTATGTCGGGTCACCACAGATAGCCAAGCCAGCAAGATTGACATGTCCACGTCTATGCTGAGTGATGCAGTCGGCTCATTCTCCCCCTCCCTCCCTCTCGATAAGCTACAGTAGTTGAGCTCGCCAAACCAGGGACCGGGGCCCTCCCGCGTCCGCTCCGCCGGGCTAGCCGGCCGGAGATGGACAGGGTTGGTCGCCGGAGTAGTTAGGCTTAGGTGTTTGGGCTGCTTGCCCGTAGTTTGGGGTTGCCTTCCAGATCTTTGCGGCCAGATCTGGGGCCTAGGTTTCGTCGGCTTTCTTCTTGAGCTCCTCTGGTCGGAGCTGGAGACGACGCTGACGGACAATACCTCCTGGAATAAGGACGCTTGCTTCCTCCTTGCTCGTTTTCGCAGCTCTTACCCTCTTCTTCTGGCCGGCCATGGCGGCGAGGAGAGGAAGAGGATGGGTGTCTGCGACGCCGGGAAAGGTAGGTGGTGGAGCAGCTGTCTGCTGCTCATCTGGAGGAGTCCGCCGGATCTACGAAGCCAGATCTGGCGGCTGCTTGTGACCCTGCTTGCCGAGGTGCTCCTGTGGTTGGAGTCGGTGGTGACGGCAGTGTTTGTCTTAAGCAACTCCATCGGTAAGGCTTCTGGCTGTACTGGGTCTCTTCCTCCTCGTTCCTCTGCTCCTCCTTCTCTGGCCTGTCGTGGTGGCGAGGAGAGAATGAGCAGTGGGATTGTCTGGAGTCTTGGAGCTCGGCGGCAGCGGGAAGTGTCGAAGCTCGCCAAGCGGAAGCTTCCAAGCGACGGCAACGTGCGCCGCCGCTATCCTTGGCCAAGGGGGCCGCTCCGCACCTTGAGAGCAATGGCTCCGAGGATCTACTTCCTCCAGGCCTTCGGGCCAAAGTGGAGGATCTTCGATCTCACCATGGCGTCCCACACTGACGGCGACCCAAGTGGCGTAGTCCCCGGTGTCGTCGACGGTGGCCGTGGGCTGAGATCCAGACAAGACGGAGGCGGAGAAGAAGGACTGGATTGCGTTTTCAATTTCCTAGCTAAGGTCTTTCTTGTAAAATTTGAGGACCATTTTCTATTTTCCATGCTTGCCATGGTCCTCTTTGTAATATTACCCGCTGATTAATGGAGCTTCTGCGGCCTTCGTGCCCCTCCCCGTTCAAAAAAAAAAACGTCTACGCTGAGTTATCACGTATTGTTTAACAAAGAAGATAATACCTTCATGTGTTGCAGCGGGAATTCAATCAGTTTAAAGAAGATGATGGAAGCGATATAAGAACTTAGTTCTTCTCTCAGGGTAAATTCCATTCATAGGAATTTTATACGATTCCGATCCATAGGAATTTTTCCTATGAAATCCATTTGGTTCAGAAAAATAATTTCTCCAAATATTCTTCTATGGATTGCTTTTGTACACTACAAGTTTAGGTCTCCTTTGATTTGAAGGATAGGAAAAACATAGGAATAGGAAAGGTATAGGATTGGAATGGCATGTCTACTTGAATCCTATAGGAAGATGAAGTTTGTTTGATTGTAGCAAAGGAATTTTTCCATGAGGTATGAGCTAATGCTTTTTTCCTATAGGAATTACACTACAAGATTCCTATAGGATCCTATAGGCTATGTTCCTATGAATCAAAGAACATATATAGGAAATTTTCCCATAGGAACCAAATCCTACACAATTCCTATGCAAATCCTTTGAATCAAAGGAGCCCTTATAGGATCTCTAACAAGAGGTTGGAACTTCTAGAAACATTTACTATGAGTGTATAACGAGTATGACTTGTAATCAATGTCTATAAAAATCTCTGCATTTTCTTGGTGGTGCATCTAAACAGTTTGTGCAATGATTCATGTGTTTTCAATTTCTGTAGGATTCCACATTGTTATGACAAGTTCAAAAAAAACATTGTTATGACATCTTATTCATGTAAGTTTCTTGTTTCCTATGTTTACCATTTCTTGCAAACCAAAGAACAAAGCTTTGTGGTGGCAGGGACCAAGTTCCCCCTTAAACATTGTCTTAGAGCCGTCGCCCCGCATGATAGGTTGTTGTACTCCATGTTGTAAATGTTAAAACCAATCTCGTATACATACTTTTGTCCCTGATCCCCACTTTCTTTTCTGATCTGTGTCTAGCTTCATATAGATAATGTGCCAATTTGGTTGTGTTGTTTTCTGATTTAGAGATGATAACATCTGTATCTTAATCTCAGTTTGAATGCAGATCATCAAGTAAAAATGTAAAGTGCAATCCAAAGTATAGGTCTAGGTATGTAAGCACTGAACTGAGATAAGGCAAATCCTATGATAAAAATGTCACTTTATGTGAAATAGCAATCATTACAGGTAAGAAGTTCTAGAAACCTAAATATGAAATAACAATCCCCACATTGCATACATACACCTTCTATAATATTAAAGGTCCTTAGGTATATAAGAATGGAATTTATTCAATGGATGATCGGATTCTTAGAAGAATAAGAGCAAGCGTATTATGTTCAGTTCATCTAGCAAAGACAGAGCATAATATCATCTTTATCAATTTGAACTTCCCATGCACATACTAAACACATAAACAATCTATGTTTTTGATGAATAAATTACGCCTATGGATATTAAGCCTAGCAAATGTGAAACATGCATGCTTTTCAGGTCTTGAAAACACAATTGTGCCTTGTTCCTCTGAAATCAGATTCTTTCTTAATTGATTACGGTGTTACATCACTTGCCCACATTTTCTACGTCCATCTTAATTATTGTGTTAACATGTATTGTAGGTCCATCTTATCTTCCCGGCCATCTGAGATTCTTTTTACTATCACTTTGTTTGCTTTCAATGTAACTATTCAGGCATACAATGTGAAATAGCAATCAGTGCAGCAAACAAGTTCTAGGAACATAAATATGAAGTAACAATCTGTCTATTTTTCCCAACACTACATACTATCACTTTTTTGTTTGCTTTCACTAACAATTCAGGCATACATGCTCTATAACAAAATTCATATCATCATCTATATTCCATGTTGAATTGCTAATGCTTCATTTATTTGTTCTTCCATTTGTCAGGACATTTCTCACTTATTGTATCATAGCATTCAGTTTCTTGTGTGTAAACAATTAACCATGCCATCAAAGTGAAAAAGAACCTTTAACCTAAACAACAGAACCAACACTGATATATTATATCAACAATGTGTGTGTGTATATATATATATATATATATATATATATATATATTTATTTATTTACCAATGGCATTTCTTTTACTCCAACTTCTGTAAACTGCTATATAAACATAAGAATGACCAAAATTGAAAGAAACTCCCTGTGTGAATGAGAGGATCAGCAGTGTGTTTTTTACCGGTGAATATATCTGCCCACCATTTTTAATATGTCTATCTAGCCAATACACATCTTTACTATGAATGCATCTAACCAATCAGCCAACTTCGAATTTCCTCTCAGATGCATAAACATCAACATTTTATTAGTTCCGTTGCACGACTTATGTGGTCACCATGTGACAGTTTCAGCATTCCCTGCTCACCATTACTAATCTAGGAATAAAAAACTTGCATATTCAGGAGAACCCGTATGCAAGACAGAATGAGAAATTACCACCTTATCTGCTGCATCACAACCTCTTCAATGGGATGCTTGCCTAACCTTATCTGCTACATCCAAGCCTATACATCTGAAAACATAGGCAAGACAACACTGTGGTATGAAGGAATCTGCCTGGAAGAAGTCACGGTGGATGAAACTGGGGCCCACGTCCAGAAATAGAAGGCCAAACTTCCCGTCCACGCGCAAATAGCCACCATGGCAACAGCCAGCAGAGGAGCAAGATCTTGCGCAACAGAACGGGCAATGCTAGCTCCGCCCTGCATGAGACGATGAGCCGAAGACCCAAACACTCCATCCGCGCACAGGCGACATAGAGCCCACACATCCAGCACCTGTCAAAGAAGCACCCATAGCTGTTTAAGAACGGACATGGGCAACACCTAGCTCAGGAGTAACATCCTGCAAGCTGCGACATTGAAGTAGGGGTGTATAGCTCAGTGCTCCTTCGGTTGATTAGTCATCTCCAGGTGGTCATCTCAATAGGAAGGTAGGCAAGTAGAGACTTGTACCTGAATGTAATACATTACAACCGGATACCTTTGTTTGTTGGGCTCCAGTTGCAATATTTAGTTTGTATATTTATTGATTTAGTGGAGAACTTTTGATCACATATAGCTTGGATCGATAGTGCATATTCTGAAGATGTATAGTTATTAGTGCATAAAAATAACTCAGAATGTTATGCCCTGACTGAAGTGATCTTCCGCTTTACAAATGTTTGGTGATTTGTTTTACCTTCAAATTAGGTCTGGTATTTTTCATTAGTGAGGGAATCAGGGAATGTGCTCTGGAAAGTTGATAGCTAAGTGGTGGTATTTAGACAAAAAGAATAAGGGGTACGTTATGTTATTTGTTATTTAGGACATAAGACCTCGGTTTGCTTAACAACTGTACCAAGTGCAAGCAACTGGTGTTAGATTCATGTTCTTTGATTTTGAACGGATATTCTAAATTGTTGTCTTGGATAAGTCACATGGCGCTATTCTACAATGTGAACTTTCATATTCAGAATATAAATTTATATTGAGCATTACTGAGTAAGTATAACGCAATAATTGGGTGCAAAACGCAATGAATGTGTGAATTATAGTCTTATTTTTATACCACTTTCTAAGATTATTGTTCCGTAGCAACGCACGGGCATTCAACTAGTCAACATAGCGGAGGACATAGCGGAGCAACGGAAGAAGCCATCTCAAGAAAGGATAGCCAAGCCAGCAAGATTGACATGTCCACGTCTACGCTGAGTTATCACGTATTGTTTAACAAAGAAGATAATACCTCCACGTGTTGCAGCAGAAGATAGATAATACCTCCACGTAGCGGGAATTCAATCAGTTTTAAGAAGATGATGATGGAAGCGATATAAGAACTTAGTTCTTCTCTCAGGGTAAATTCCATTCATAGGAATTTTATATGATTCCAAACCATAGGAATTATTTTCCTATGAAGTCCATTTGGTTCAGAAAAATAATTTCTCCAAATATTTTATGGATTGCTTTTGTACACTACAATTTTATAGGATCTCTAACAAGAGGTTGGAACTTCTAGAAACATTTACTATGAGTGTATAACAAGTATGACTTGTAATCAATGTCTATAAAAACCTCTGCATTTTCTTGGTGGTGCATCTAAACAGTTTGTGCAATGATTCATGTGTTTTCAATTTCTGTAGGATTCCACATTGTTATGACTAGTTCAAAAAAACATTGTTATGCCATCTTATTCATGTAAATTTCTTATTTTCTATGTTGTTCATTTCTTGCAAACCAAAGAACAAAGCTTTCTGGTGGCAGGGACCAAGTTCCCCCTTAAACATTTTCTTAGAGCCGTTGCACCGCATGATAGGTTGTTGTACTCCATGTTTCTCCCGCACTGTACCAATCGAATTTGTATTCGATCAGGACTAGGTAGTGGCTACTAGTCGCTTTTTGTCTTTCTTTTTTCCTGAATTTGTGTTTCTAATCCATGCGCAGTACAAGCAATGAAATCTTCTCTCGGGTTTGGTGGAATCATAATCAACATTGCTTTCCGAAGAAGAATCAAATTCTTTCCGAAGAAGAATAGCACTGGTTTTGTTCCGTGGAAAATAGAATAAACGTGGAGGAATATTCGTGGGATATATCTTTGGAGTTTGCATTAGACAGCCAAGCCGTGCCGTCGGAGGAAAGAAAGAAAGAAAGGCTCCCTCCGACTTGGACCGCAGCCGAGCTGGTGGTGGTGGTCGGTCAGGTCGGGCGGCGCCGTCGCCCACGCACACGCCGCCCCTCAAAATCGGCCGCCTTCCCTCTCCCCCACCCTATTTTTATCCATCTCCTGCCGGGATTGCGTCCCCGCCGCGACGGATTCACCGCCAACGACAGATCCCTCCACTCTCCTCGCCTCGCCTGGTACGCTCTTCCTCCTCCTCGTCCTAGTTCGGTGTGCGTTCTTGCCCGCCCCCCTTCGATTTCCTTCCCCTCACCGATTGATTCAACTGCACCTCCTTCATCTCGCCTTCCAAATTAGTCTTCTTCCTCCTCCAGATTTTCTGGAACGAATCCAGGACGGTTCCCTCCTTCTCTCCCGCAATGGCGGAGCAAGAAACTGCGAAACCGTGTTCCTCTCCCCTCTTCTTTCCCCGTCAAACCTCGCAACGCAAGCGAAGGTTCGCTGTCACCGGCCACGCTCCAGCCGCCCACCGTCCTCCTCCCTTCCTTTCTGCCAATTTTCTCCGTTTGTTCTCTCCGTTTCGCAAATCATCCTCCGGTGCATCCCACGAAATACACAAGTCAAATTGCACTTCTATGTAGTATATGATTTCGTCATGATTAAGACTCGCTTATTATTTACTGTGTTCTTCACAAATTTGGCTGCAGGAGGAGCAAGGAGGCAGGCGGTCCACAGGGCTCGGCTGTCGATTCACTTTGGCAGCCAGCCAGCCAGCCCGCCCCCAAATTCCTCCTTCCACCGACGAGGTGAGCACCAATTTCTCAATGTTATCATCGTTAAGTACAATTTTTATATGTGTTGAGCTGTTGACCCTGGCAAAGCCGTGTAGGGCCTCTGGTTGGTCCGGGTTTGTTGGGTGGATTGGGGCACACAACACATGTTTCCTCCGTGTCTTTGAATTCAAACACATGTTTTCTCCGTGTCTTTGAATTCAGTTCAGTTCGATTTGTGCGAACAGTCAGCTGACTATCTTTTTGTTTGCTGTTGCTGGTTGGCTTCTTCTTATTATGGCTCAGGGCAGGAGAGGAAACATAAATAGATATAAGACGCAAGCTCTTCCCCATTGTTAGAATCTGAATACTGTGAGAGGAAGCACGATGGCTTCCCTCCACCGGCCGCTCTCCGCCATGGCGGTCGCCGCCTTCGCCGCGGTCTCCTCCATCGAGCTGCCCGACAGGCTGTCCCACCACCACAGGCTCGTCGAGGCCAGCACGGACGCCGTCGTATCACTTCCTCCAGCCAGCAAACTAGAAGCCTCAGCGCCGTCCGTTGCACCGCTCTCCGGCCTGCACTTCTTCCCTCGGAACCACCACCGGGGTTTCTGCCTACCCAAGGCGCCTGTCGCGTCCTTGCCGGTCATCAACACGGTGCACCAGTACGCGGGGCTCGCCAAGGCCTTGGAGGGCGCAGCGGCCGCGGTCCCTTCCTCCTCCTCGCCGGATGTCCTGTACCGCTGGCATCTGCCGGACCCTGCCACGTGCAGTGATGACTCGTCGCACGACAGGTCCCAGACGGTGGTGGTCCTTCTTGGGTGGCTGGGCTCCAAGCAGAAGCACCTCAAGAGGTACGCCGACTGGTACACCTCCAGGGGTTTCCAGGTGGTCACCTTCACGCTCCCCATGTCGGACATCGTCAGCTATAATGTGGGTGGGAAGGCGGAGAGGAATGTGGAGATGCTGTCTGAACATCTCGCTGATTGGGTCAGGGAGGAGGATGGGAAGAAGATTGTCTTCCACACTTTCAGTAACACTGGCTGGCTTTGGTATGTGCATGCACTTTCTTGGGATCAAGAATTAATTGAATTCTGGGGCTTTTAGAACTTACTGATTCCTGCTTTGTGTTCCTGTTGCAGCTATGGTGTGATACTGGAGAATTTGCAGCGGCAAGATCCTTCAGCACTGCAGAAAATTAAGGGTTCCATAATCGATTCAGCGCCTGTTGCTGTCCCTGATTCTCAGGTAAAAACTCTAGCTAACTTCAGGTCGATGGAAGTAGGTTGCTACTGAAATATTCTCTTCTGCACATCCAATGTTTTTTAGCTGACCTGAACAAATGTATCAACATTTGTTGTGTTATATCCTTCTTCATTTGCATATGCTTTCATCAACACATATGTAGTTAGTTAAACATCACACAGAAAAACTGTTTTGTCGGAACATAAACATAGTTTTTTTTCTCCCTGAACTCAGGTTTGGGCTCTTGGTTTCTCGGCTGCTATCATGAAAAAACACAGCGTAGCCACAAAAGGAGCTGCACCAAGCGATACAAGGTCTGACGTCCTAGTTGTGGAGTCTCACAGAGATATTAAACCTGCAGCCACGGAGGCCGTTCTACTATCTGCATTGGAAAAGTTTTTCAATGTTGTTCTGAACTATCCAGCCATAAATAGGTATGCATCTCTTCTCTAGTTCTCTACATATGCAGGAGTCATTTGCATTTTCAGTCATATTATATATGCCCTTCCAATAGTTCTTTATTTAAATGTGAAGCAGACGAGTTGCTCATGATGTGACTGACTTTTTAAGAAAATGTCTTCTGTAGATATAATGTAATAATGCCATACAAACTGTCGTCTATGCAGTTAACTACGACATGGTTCGGTTAATCAACATATCTACTTTTTGCAGGAGGTTGTCTGGTGTTATGGAGCTTTTGTCCTCGAACCAACCAAACTGCCCTCAGCTGTACATGTACAGCTCGGCTGACCGGGTGATCCCGGCAAAGTCGGTGGAGTCATTCGTGGAGAGCCAACAACGAAGAGCGGAGCGTGAGGTGAGGTCGTGCGACTTCGTGTCCTCCCCTCATGTCGACCATTACCGCAGCAATCCGGGGCTCTACACCTCTCAGCTGACCAGCTTCCTGGAGGACTGTGTGCTGACCTGTCGGCGGGAGGACTCCCCTTCGCCGTTGCTGCCGACTGCGTAGGACGTTCTCGCTGCAGCTCAAACATATTTTTTCCTGGTGCTCCATTGAAATGTACCAGGATCATACGACGACTAATTATACATCTGACACATTGGCTTCCTTTTTTTTGGGTTCGGTTATGTTTAGGAGGCACAACTGTATAAACGTTGGCTTATTGCCTGGCCATTTGCTGGCCGCTCAAGTGCACAAATCATTCATTTGTCTTGATGACAGATCTGTTTGTTTCTCTGTGCATAATGTGATGACTGGTTACCTTGTTTCTATGTGTGGTTCAGGCTTTGACCCCACAGAGTTTTTTTGATTATGCTCAAAGAATATGGAGCTGTTTTGGGTGTTCTTACTATTCTGAATTTCTGTGGTGAAACACAGGTCAGTTTTTGGAAGGAAACATAACTTCACATGTTATTGTGCTTTATTTAAGGGTTTGAAAGGAACTCTTATCCTAGCCCTGATTCAGCAATCAGAAGCGATGATTGTGATCTACTATGCAAGGCACATGCAGATGTGATGAGAGGTTGATGGTGGTTCGGTACAAATATTTTGCACATGTTTCACATGCTTCTTGCAAATCATCTTCAAACGATTCTGGCAAGTATTTCTCATCTTTCCTCAGAGTGTCTGAGGTAGGAATTAAACAAAAGGTTGCAATTTTTGATTGGAATAATTTAGTGTTTCTGCAAGAATTTGACAAGATCCTGTATGATAATGCTGTTCTAGCTAGGGGAATCATGCTTTTTCTTGCGGTCATTTTGGTGTTTGGGGTTAGATTTGTTCGTACACTGATTAAGACTAAGAGGTCTAAAGATAGTCTATCTACTAGACCTTGAAAATCTTTCAACAGAGCACCGCATGGTGTAATTTTAGATAAATCTGAATGGTGCTGTCCTTTCTGTGCGTGGCAATATAATTAGAATCTTGATAATTTAGCCTCCATCAGAGATAACTGCCAGTCATATCATTATTCTAGAGTTCCACAGTACTCGACTTTTGTTAAGAAAAATGTATTGCGTGAAAATAACCTGCCGCTAGCTTGTTCCTGTCGATCTGTTATAACTGTTAGTCAAACAGTGATTCCTGCCGTATGAAAAATAGAGCTGCCTTGACAGTCAAGTATAGAATCCAATCCAATATCCTAAGAGGTGTTTTGCATTTTGGGACTCATGTGGCAGTTCACCAAAAGTCCAAAATTGCTGTGTAAGCTGTCAGTGAACACCAATGTTCAGTTTAGGCAAGTTCTTATCCTTTCAAAAACCGTGATGTCGAACATGATTGATGCTAGTACGGTATATAACTTTGTCCCCGTGGTTTTGATCGATATGTGCTTTATGGCCATGAACTAGGATGGTAGTTACCATGAACTAACCATACATGCTAGTGCTAGTGTATATAGCCCTGATGGTATGCGTCTCCAGCTGGATCCGCTACCGTTATATTGATGTATGTACATTGCACTGAACTTATGGCAACTTTTCTGGCAACAATTGGGGAAGTAGGACGAACAACACACATTATATTGATGCATGTACATTGCACTAACTGATGGCAACTTTTCTGGCAACAGTTGGAGAAGTAGGACGAACAACACCAACACACATTATATTTATATATGTATGTACATTGCACTGAGCTGATTCTAGCCGAATACAGCTGTTTGCAAGAACCGAGAGAACATGGGTGTGTTTGTGTAACCGAACTAATCAACGAACCAGACAATTACGACTCATTCATTTCCAGCAGAGAGTGATGTTGAGCTTCAGGTCCTGGATGGTGTTGTTGAGACGGTCGTAGACATACGGCCCCAGCCTGGCGTCGCAGACCTGCAGCCGTGGCACCGCCGACAGCTTGTGGACGTGGTAGAGGGCCGCCGCCGCCGCCGCGACGAAGAACGCCAGCACCAGCAGCATCGGCCAGGGGCTCCTGTGCTGCTCGCCGCCGATCGCCGCCGGCCTCCCGCTCCCGGCCGTCTTCATCTCGATCGGTCTCTGCTTTTCTACCTGTGGATCGGAGTGTAGTGGTGAGGATGGAATGGAACTGAGCGATGTATCTGCTTGAAGCATGGTAATTTATATCGACCGATGGTAGCTAGGGAGCGTGAGGAGGCTCGTTTGGTATCTTCTGCTTTGCTCTCTCACTGGTCTTGCCTTACTTGGACGCCACAGCTAGCTACGGCCTACGGATGGCATTCCTCGAGCTGAAGTAACCCTTTGCCTCTTTGAAGCCTCCAAGCTATTCCCCGGCCGGTGTCTTCCGGCAGAGACAATGTAGTAACTCACGTTTGTTTTTTTCCTAATTTTTTTTCAATCTTTTTCTGTGTACAAGACATCCTCTTGAGTAGCTAGCTCAGTATACAGTCGATTGTCTTCCTGTACTATTTGACTTCAAGCATAAAAGAATACTTTTATAGCCTGCATAAAAGACAAAAGAAAATCTGGTGAATAGTCATACTGGGGCATCGGATTTTTTTATTGTTACACAAATCACAAAAAACATTCCCCCAAATTTTGTGTACGAACTTAAAATGTCTTCTAGGCATCTCGAAATATGTTTTGCTGAATTTTTTAACATTTAGAAATATTTTTTCCAGGCAACCAGTTCATATACACTTAGGAGTCAAATTGAATATCCAGGGTTTCAGTCCCCCTTTTTTCTGTTAAAGGAGTTCCAAATTGCAAGTATATCTTATATCTGTTGCTGCAGGTCGGTGTAAATACCTTCAAACGATTCTTACAGATATCGTTATCATCTATCTTCATAGCGTGTGATGTTAGGAAATATGTAAACGTGATCGTATGTGACACGTATTAGATTAGGAGAGTCCTAGTCATATTCATGTATTGCCTAGCACGGCATTGTCCTAATATATATACACGAGTATGAGGCCCTCGGTTGTATCCGAGTAGCCCAAAGTCTACCTGATCATATTCTAGTTTTCACATGGTATCAGGCCGGCTCTTCCGCCGAAAACCCTAGATCGCTTCTCCATCCGATCGCCGCCGCCGTAACTTGCCGTCATGGCGTCTTCATCCACGACGCCGCCACTGAATCTTGGCCTCCCTCCGCGTGAGCTGCTCACGCGGGACAATTATCCCACATGGCGCTCGCAGGTTCTCCCTGCTATCCGTGGCGCGATGCAGCTCGGTCTTCTCACCGGGACGGATCTCGCGCCGCCACTCGAAGTCATCGATATCCCGGCCGACAAAGACCGCAATGTTCCAGCCAAGATGAAGATCAACCCTGACTATGCGTCATGGATCTCGAGGGACCAGATCGTCCTCTCCTATTTGCTACAGTCACTTCATCCGAAGGAAGTTCTCCCGCATGTTCACCGCCTTGAGACCTCTGCTGGTGTCTGGACGGCCCTCGAGGAGATGTTCTCTGCTCAAAGCGAGGCCAAGATCGATAATCTCCTAGTTGCTCTCGCCAACACAAAGAAGCTGCAGATGTCAACCTCTGAATATCTTGCCAAGATGCAAAGTTTTGCTGACGAGCTCGTGGCCGCTGGTCATCCTCTTTTGGATCGTCAGCTTGTGTCTTACATATTGGTCGGGCTTGGCAAGGACTATAATTCCCTGGTTGCTGCGTTAGGCGTGGCCACCACTGACAAGGGATTAACTTGTCAATGCCTTCGGGTTATAGGCTAGGGTTTAGTTAGAAGTAGAGGGCAAGTAGATCTCGAAGGTTTCAGCCGAAAAGTACTCGACGATTATGAAAACTAGGGTTTGTGAACAATGATTCGATGATCTCTTCGTCCCTCGACTCCCCTTTATATAAGAGGCGGAGCCGAGGGTTTCGTTTTGTGCAAGTTACAGAGTTCGGGACGGTTTCCAACTCATCCGCCAGATTTACAAACAATACTTCCTATTACAACTCTACTTTCCTTAATATATCTTGGGCTCCCGAATCTTCTTATTCTTCGGATAGTGGGCCTTCAGTAAACCCCGGGTACCATCTTTGGCAGGCCCATTTGGGACGCCTATGTCAGTAGCCCCCGAGATTTTGCTTGAATCGTAGAATCAAGGAAAATCTCCACTGTTTATTTTTATTTGACAACTTAAACTTTTCTATGTTTCTTCATATAAATTTCTATATTGTACAGGGATATTGGTAGTTGGGGCTAGTTCATCTGACGGATCAGGTACTAGTTAACTGCTCTAGTGGCAATCCGCAAAAACCTACTTCAAGATCACGTCCCTGGATATGATCTCGGGATACTGGTGCAAACTTCGATAGGTGCCGCTTAAGGTCTTACCATTCTGTCGAGTCCCAGTCAAATTTATCGAGTACCTAACGCGTCCGTTAGGATTTTTCTTCGTATCTGTTGATACGGATAAAAGTAGGAGAGCGCAGTCTTAGGCGATGCCACGCCCAGCAGAACGGATCTGGGGTCTTACCTTCGCAATTTTGCGGCATTCAGAAACTGATCGCAACTTTGGCGTTCTGAGAATATATTGTCGAGTGCTTTTCCGGCTGTTGGAATGGCACATTTTATCGAGTCAAATATGACTTATATTAATCTCCCGATGGGAGTATATGTAGAGTTAATTATAACTCGAAATATACTCTTTTTTTTTCCTATCTTTCTTTTTTTTCCTTTTTAAATTTCATCGGGCACGCGAACAGCGTTCCCGATGGGAGTAGCCCCCGAGGCTACAGCCAAGAACTTGTGCTTGGTTGTAGGCTCAACATTTTAGTCCGCCTTGTCGCTATATTGCCATTATTTCCCGATATTCTCTCTTTTCTTTCTTCTCTTTTTTTTTGTTTTTTTTTTAATCTCTCGGGTGCGCGAACAGCGCTCCCGATGGGAGTAGCCCCCGAGGTTACAGCCAAGAACTTGTGCTTGGTTGTAGGCTCCCGCAATTTCTATATTTGCCATAGTCGAAATTTTACTTTTATCGAAGTAGCCCCCGAGCATTTGGGCAAAAACTTGTTTCTGACCAAAGGCTCCCGAAGTATTCAAATAACTTCTCCTGTCGCCATTCTCCTTTTACTTTTCTTGTCGACATACTTTCCTTTGTCAAATTCACTTTAGCTCTATTAATAGTCGGGATTTTTCTGCTTTGTGGGTCCATTGTTCCCACCACGTTGACACGTCGTGCAAGTGGGGGACACACGTCCTCCGCTTTTCCTGGCGCACGTATGGTAACGCCTGTGCTGTTCTACTAGGGTAAAAATACCTTTTTACCCTCTTATCTACTAGATCTTTTTTCACCACACGATTTCTTCATCCAACGGTTCATTACTTCTCCCGAAGCCTATATAAACCTTTCTTCAACCTCGGTCCACTCCTTCGCTTGCGCCGCACATCTGTTCCCCTCTGCAAAAACTTTCCTTGCGCCCAACTCTGTGTGATCTTCCGCACGCACGAGCCTTGTTTTTTCCAGTGCTGTTGATGCCACCGCGCACGCGACTCACTCGCCACAGTACTCCAGAATCCAAGATGGCCGCTGAAGATCTTGAATGGGAGAGATCCAAAATCTCCAACCAAGACGTCAACCTGCTGAAGAGACTTGGCTTGATGAAGAAAGAAGACGCCATCCGCTTTCCCAGCGAAGAAAGCTACCCCAACCCTCCAATGGAGTATCGGGTTAGTTTCGTTGATCATCTCATCCGCGGCCTTTCTACCCCAATTCACGATTTCCTCCGCGGCCTTCTCTTTGTCTATGGGATTCAGCTACACCAGCTGACCCCCAATTCCATCCTTCATATTTCTATTTTCATCACCCTGTGCGAATGCTTCCTTGGAATCACTCCAAATTGGGTTCTTTGGAAACCCATTTTCTGCCTCCGCCGCAATGGCTCCCACAACGCCACTTATAACATAGGTGGTGTTGTTATTTGTGTTCGAACTGACGTTGATTACTTCGACGTCAAATTTCCTGATTCTGTCCAAGGATGGCGCAAAAGGTGGCTCTACATACGCGAAGAAAGTGCCAACTCTGTCGAGCACAACATAGTCCCTTTTGACGGAAGTGCCAAAATTCAACGCCGCCATTCCTGGGATGCTGAAGCTTCCGAAGAAGAGAGAAAGGCGACAGAAGCACTTATGTCTCGTATTCATCAGCTTCAAAATACCCGAGGCAAAGAGCTGTCTGGTGTCCAAATCACTGCCTACTTTCTTAGGATTAGAGTGCAGCCTCTTCAGGCTCGCAAAAATCCCCTTTGGACGTATGCTGGTAACAATGACGCCAATAGGCTCTCCAATGATCTTTCTGTGAAGGACTTGGAAAAGCTTATTCGAAGAATTTCCTCGCTGAGCAAGAGGGATCCTATTCCTTCCTCTTGCCGCGTGGAACCATTCAGCTCCACCAATCCTCTCCCCAAGGTATTTTGTCTTCTCGAGTTTTTATCTTGTTCCGAACTTTTCTTGTATCTCATTTTTTTGATATCTCTCTAATTTTTCTTTTGTCGTTATTTTTCTCAGTAACCATCCTACTATGGATTCTCTTCCTCCTCTTCCCGAGGGTGGAGATGTCGAGGAAAGGGCCGTTGTCGCCGATGACAATCAGGAAGCCCCCTCTTTTGTGAATGAACCCGCGATTCCCGAAAATCATGCGGATCTATTGAAAAGGATGCTGCCTCTGAAGGTACTACATCAGCACAATCTCCTCCTCCTGCTGTTTCTCCGAAGAACAAAAGGAAAAGGAGCAATGTCGAAGATTCCGGGACCTCCAAACCCGAAGAAACTGCCTCTTCACCTCGAAAGGCAGCTTATGATCCATATATCGAGAGTCTCATCAGCTCGTAAGTTCCTTGCTTCTTTCTATTTCTCTATTCGAAGAATTTTATTTGCCTTGCTTTTTATGCTGCCACCTTTTTGTCACAGTGATGATGATGAAGAAACACCAACTTTGGATGTGGCTGCTCGAACGAGCACGTCACATACTTTAGTTATTTCAGAAAAGCCGCTTGAAGGAGAAGAATCGTCGCCTCCTCAACAAAATGTCTGAGCACATCTACTCCTCCTTCGAGCCCCCTTGTCCCTTCGCCGAAAAGGGCAAGGACTGAAGTAATTCCGGAGTCGAGTCTCCAATTGAGTAGCTCTTCAAACCCTCTCTTGGATGATGTAAGTTCTCCATATTCTTGTCACTGTCTGTCTTTCTTCTTTTTGCTTCTAAGTGCCATTATATTTTCCTCATACCGAAATTCTCTTGCTTTGTCCTTTCTTTCTTTAACAGCCCATGATCAAAGAGCTTATTCGCATCGGTGCTCAATTCATTGGATATCGTGAATATGCTCAACAAACTGAAGGTGATGCCTTGCCGCTTTCTTTTGTACCATTTCTCTGTTACTCCTTTGTTGCCGAAGTTTTAACAAAGTTCTATCTTTCTTGGCAGAGAAAATGGCGGCTATCAACGAGCGTTCCAATGCACTAGCTCAAAAATTAGAGCAAAGTGAAGAGGCTCGTAAAAAGGCCGAATCGGACGCCGTTGAAGCTAGAGCAGCAGGCCGACAAGGCCAAGTCTCGAGGCCGCCGGTGTCGAAGATCTTAGAAAGAGACTTCACGCTGCCGAGAATTCGCCGAGCGAGCATATAGCTGCACAAGCTGCTCGCGAGGAAGCGATCCTTAAGCGTATAAGGACGCAAAGTCGCCGCTTCCTCGCAAGTATCTCGAACTACTTCATATCTTTTGTATTTTCTTCTTTGCATTCACTTGTTGCTCAATAAGTTCCTTTCTTGACAGGTAGAACATCTCAAGAGTTTGAACTTGAAGATCCCGACAATGATGCCCTTCTTGACGCCTTTTCCGTCCTCGAGTTTCATGGGTCAGAGGCACGCGAAGGCATTGATCATGCCAAAGCTGTGGCTGTCGCGGCTCTTTCCTTATTTCTTCCCGAAGAAAGAGGAACCCGCAACTTTCCTTAACTTGGCCAAGTGCTTTGATCCACCGAAGATCTTGGGCTGAAGGTGCGTCAAGAGAATATGAAGGTCGCCGTTGAGAGCACCGTTGCCTTGGTAGCCAATAGCCAACAAACTATCGACTCGGGCGAAAGTTGGCGACACCGAGCGTATAGAACAATCAAGGTGGAGGTCGCTGATCAAGGCAGCTAAGCCCAACACGAAGAAAATCTTGGCCTATCTCGGGATCGCGCCGTCTTCGACTCCTAGCTCATCAAGGCCGGAGGTCTAGTTGAATGCCTCTTTGCTTTTTCTTTTTAGCGTACCTTGTTCTTTTGACTTTGTCGCCGTAGTGTTCTTGGCGATAGCTGCTTCAGTAGGTCTCTAGGAGGTCCTTCTTTTGTAATAGACATGTATATATTATGGGAATGAATGGAAATCTATCTTTTCTCAGTGATTGATGTCGAAATATTTCTTTTTTCCAGTTAATTTTTGACAATTATACGCCAGCTCCTGGTCCTTCCAATATTTCGCCTTCTTCCCATTCAACGAGAGCTCTTGCTGGTACTATTCCTCTCGAAGATTCTTTGCCGCAAGAATTGGATGATCTTCGGCAACAACTTCAGTATGCGAAGAAACAAACACTTGTGATGATGGAGACGTCTCGCAAATCATCTGAAGCCGAAAAAATTGCACTTCAACAAGCTCATGAGGCCGTGGCCGCCAGGGAGGTTGCTGCTTCCGACGCTGAGAGGGCAACTACTCGAGAAAATTTCATGCTCGAGATACTGAATGAGGCCAGTGCAGATATGTCAGGTATGTTTGTTTTCGTTCTCACTATCTTCCGTCTTCATGCTACGTCTCTTGAATTTATCTGTTTCTTTGTTTTCATAGGCTCCTTTATCGATATCGTTGCCGAAGAGGAGAGGGTAAATACTAGGACAAACCTCCTTGTTAACCTTTCCCTTGATCATGGCTCTCTGTTTTGGGCTACCCCAGAGAGGACCCGCCAAATTGTCAGATTTCAAGATCGCGCCTCCCAAACTCGCGACTTCCTTGACTTCTGTACCAAGACCTTGTCTATGATTTATAATTCCATGTTTCCTCGAAACGCTCAACCAAAGACTCTTCTTGAGCTAATGGAAAAGTTTAAGGATGCCCACAGGATCCATGACTTTGTCAAAGCTCAACTGGTAGCTGGCGCCGTATTTGCTCTTATCATGCTTCGGATCCGCCACTCAAAGCTTGATCTCGACCCAAGTTGTTGCGAGAGTCCATGAGAAGGTACGACGCCGAAGAGTTGGTGTCGACCGTATTAACACGAAGGTTTCACCTATAGCTGAGGAAATGATTGAAGACCTTCTTCGGATGGATGCCGACTTTTTTGCAGATGGACATTATGCTGATTTTCTTGGTGCTGCTCCCGAAGAAGACAGGATCACCCTTGACAATATATTGAACCAGGACTAATTTTTTCCTTTGGTAGCTAATTCTTCCTTGTAAATCGTGATTGTGATTATATTGTGAAGCGAACATCATATTTCTATATTTGTCTAGCCCCCGAGTATTTTCGGTGACTATTCGCCGTATTTGTATAGTGCGAGGTTTTGAACCAAGGCAATAATATTTTGGCGAATATCAGCCCCCGAGCTTTTTTATTTAGTACTATTTTGTATTTTTATTGACTCACGAGGTATTTTAATACCAAGGCGAGGTTTTTCTTTATGCGAGGAACTATATTGAAATTTGTCGGGTTGAAGATTTGAGCACGTCGAGAAAGAAAAGTTATATTGACACTATCTTTATTATATTGCAGCACCACGAGCCCGCCTCATTAAAAACCTTTCCCGGCCCCACTCGGTGCCCCGAAAAAGGAAAAGAGTGCGTCCGAAAACTCGTGGGCGTTTCAAGACATTGAAGTTTTACAAGGACTATATTTTAGCTCTAGGCGTAGAACCGCCCGAGTTGCGCCACGTTCCGTGGGTTTTGCTCCTCCACCCTCGTCTTCTTGTCCTTTATCCCGTATGCTCCTCCTCCGATTACTTCCGTGACGATATAGGGACCAAGCCATGGTGACTCGAGTTTTTCATGACTTTTTTGCGTGAGCCGAAGAACTAAGTCTCCCACTTGAAAGGATCTTGGCCGCAAACGTCGACCGTGGTAATTCTTCGAGTCCTGTTGGTATTTGGTTACCCTTGATAATACTTCGTCTCGAGCTTCGTCGAGTGCGTCTACGTCGTCTTCCAATGCTGTCCTTGAAGCTTCTTCATTATACCCCGTGACTCTAGGGGAGTCGTGCTCTATTTCTATTGGTAGTACCGCCTCCGCTCCATGGACCAGAAAAACGGGGTCTCTTGTGTCGCTGTATTTGGTGTTGTTCGGATGCTCCACAACACACTTGGTAATTCTTCAGGCCAGGTATGTCGAGCTTTTTCTAATGGTCCCAACAGGCATTTCTTGATGCCATTGCAAATGATGCCATTGACTTTCTCGACCTGCCCATTGGTTTGAGGATGTGCAACTGACGCAAAGTGCAGCTTGATACCCACTTCTTTGCAGTAATCTTTGAATTCGTGGGATGTAAAGTTACTGCCATTGTCCGTGACGATGCTATGAGGTACTCCAAATCTGAAGACGAGGCCTTTTATGAATTTTACTGGCGGATGCTCCATCCGGCGAATTTATCGGCTTCGCTTCTATCCACTTTGTAAATTTGTCGACGACTACTAGCATGTATTCCTTTCCTCCCGGCCATGATTTGTGTAACTTTCCCACCATATCAAGTCCCCATTGTGCAAAGGGCCACGACAATGGTATTGGTGCTAGTTCTCGCTGCTGGAGAGTGAGGTTTTGCGGCGAACCTTTGGCACGCATCGCAAGTCCTTACTATTTCTTTGGCGTCCTCGATTGCTGTCAACCAGTAGAATCCTGCCCGAAAAACCTTGGCTGCGATGGCTCGACTACTCGCGTGGTGGCCGATTCCTTCGTGTACATCCTTCAGAATTACTCTTCCTTCTTCGGGTGTTACACACCTTTGCGTAACGCCCGAAATACTTCGCTTGTACAGCTTCTCCTTTGATCACCGTGAAAGCTTTAGACCGTCGAATTACTCGCCTTGCTTCAACTGGATCGTCGGGTATTTCTTTCCCGAGGATGTATGATATATATGCTTGCATCCAAGGAACCTGTACCATCATCACAAGCTCTTGTTCCTCTTCATCCTCCGTGGTTTCTGTGAGGGGTGTCGAAGTTTTTTCTTTTCTCTGCACCTTTTTTGGCTTTGTAGATCTCTCCGATATTTCTTCCCAAACCACTCCTGGCGGGACTGGGAGGCACCGCGACCCGATGTTTGCGAGGACGTCGGCTTCATCGTTGCTCCATCTACTGATGTGGTTTACCTCGCATCCATCAAATAGCTTCTCGAGTTCATTGTACACCTCCTTGTATGCTACCATGCTATCATTGATCTGCATCACATTGGTTCATAACTTGCCGGGCCACCAATTGTGAGTCGCCAAAGATTTTTAGTCGAGTTGCACCGCATGCTTTCGCCATCTTCATCCCGTGTATGAGGGCTTCATATTCTGCTTCATTGTTAGATGCGTTAGGGAACGTCATCCGAAGGATATACTTCAATTTGTCGCCTTCAGGTGAAATAAGTACTACTCCCGCGCCAGCTCCTTCTACTCTCTTGGACCCGTCGAAATTCATGGTCCAGGTTCTTGACAAGTCTGGGGGTCCTGTGTTTTGCAGCTCCATCCACTCTGCGATGAAGTCCGGCAAAACTTGCGATTTGATTGCTTTTCTTTTTTCATACGTGATGTCCCGAGGGGAAAGTTCTATTCCCCAAAGGGAGACACGACCCGTAGCTTCTGGATTGTTCAGTATATTTGACAAAGGAGCCTCATTGACCACTATGATCGAGTGTGCCGAAAAATAGTGACGCAATTTTCGTGTTGTTGTGAATACTCCATATGCTAGCTTTTGGTACTGAGGGTACCTTTGTTTTGATGGTGATAAAACTTCGCTGACGAAGTATACTGGCCTCTGTACTCCGTGGAGTTTTCCTTCTTCTTCTCTTTCGACAACTAGCACTGAGCTTACCACTTGTGGCGTGGCTGCGATGTATAGCAGGAGAGGTTCCTTTTCCTTCGGCGCCACCAAAATTGGTGGTGTCGAGATTTTGCGCTTCAAATCTTCGAAGGCTCTGTCGGCTTCTTCGTTCCATTGGAATTTGTCTCCTTGCTTTATCAAAGCATAGAATGGTAACGCTTTTTCTCCTAGCCTCGGCGACGAATCTGCTCAAAGTCGCGACTCGCCCGGTTAGTCGTTGTATCTCTTTCAACTTTGTTGGCTTTCTCATTGTTACAATAGCTTGTATTTTATCGGGATTTGCTTCAATCCCTCTTGCTGAAACTAGAAACCCCAAGAGTTCTCCTGCTGGGACGCCAAAAGAACACTTCGTCGGGTTCAATTTCAGGCAGAATTTGTTGAGGTTGTCGAACGTTTCCTTGAGGTCCTCGATCAACGTTGTCCCCTCTTTTGATGTTATGACGACGTCGTCAATGTATACTTGCACGTTTTTCCCAATCTGTGTCGCCAAACATTTCTGCATAATCCTCTGATATGTTGCTCCCGCGTTTTTTAGACCAAAGGGCATTGTTCTGTAACAAAACACGCCATAAGGTGTAATGAACGCGGTCTTTACTTCATCTTCTTCTTTCAACCTGATCTGGTTATAACCAGAATACGCGTCCAGGAAGGAAAGACGTTCAGCATCCAGCCATGGAGTCGATAATTTGATCGATCCTCGGGAGGGGAAAGTGATCCTTTGGACAATGTTTATTGAGACACGTAAAGTCGACGCACATGCGAAGGACCTTAGTGTTTTTCTTTGGCACCATCACAGGATTTGCTACCCATGTGGCTTCGTGAATATCTCTTTGATAAAACCAGCTTCTTGTAGTCGATTGATTTCCGACGAGCATAGCTTTGCGGTTTGGTTCCGAAAACGCCGCAAAGGTTGTTTGATTGGTCTCGCTGATGGATCCAAATTTAGGTGGTGCTCGGCAAGTTCCCCGGGTACTCCTGGCATGTCAGCTGGACACCATGCGAAGATTTTCCAGCTTCTCACGGAGGAACTCGACGAGCGCGCTTTCCTATGCGATATCCATGTTGTTTGCGATAGATGTCGTCTTTTTCGGGTCTCGTCGGGTGAATCCGCACCTCCTTAGAATTTTTCTCTCGTATTGAAAGTTGACTCTTTATTTGGCCTTCCAACGTCCGGCAGTACGTCGTAATCGGTCATACTTTTTGACGCCAAATACTCAGCCTTGCATCCCGAAAGTTTCGATAACCGATGAAAATCCTTGTCGCATTTATCGGCTAAAGCGAAGCTTCCTTTGATCGTGATTGGTCCCTTTGGTCCGGGCAATCTCCACAACAGGTATGTATAGTGTGGTACCGCCATAAATCTAGCATATGTCTGGTCGTCCCAACAAAGCGTGATACTCGCGATGGAAAATCCACGACTTCAAACTCCGGTTCTCGATTCTATAATTTTCTCGGGTTCCAAACCGAACGTCGAGGTTGATCTTCCCCAATGGGTAACTTGGTTTCTCCGTGTGATGCCGTGGAACCTTGTGTCCGTTGGCTTCAAGTTTGCTAAGGATATGTTCATCTTCCTCAATGTATCCGCATACATAAGGTTTAAGCCGCTGCCACCATCTATGAATACTCGAGAAACATCAAATCCCGCAATAACCGCCGGCGTAATAAGTGCTGACCGCCTCGGTCGAGGAACTTGCTGCGGATGATCCGCTATGGTGAAGCCGATGTCTTGCCCCGACCAATTGAGGTACTCAACTGTTGGTGGAGGCATTTTCTCGCCATGAACACCTGTCTCGAGATTACTTTTTGAGTTCCGTTGGACGGCCTTCCCTTCGAATCATCGACACCGCTCCGTTTGAGTTAGGATCGACATAAGGTGGTGGTGGAGGTGCTGCCGCTATTCCGAGCCGATGCCGATTGTCGTCTCGTAATCGCGGGAGGTGGTGGTAGGTGAACTTCACTCCTGGGCTCCCGAGGATTTCTCTCGTGCTGCTCGAGCGTGAGCGTTTCGCATATCCGAACATTGCCTGAAAATTTCGACAATCTTCTGCGCAGGTGCCCTGACTCGTCTTTTCCCATTGTCGTCGAGGAAAAAGTGCATCCGGCACGGTCCGTTCAGCATTTCTTCGGGGACACGAAAGGTCTTGGAAACCTTGGCCCACTATTTTGTCTCGTTGCGGGAGTCGTCCCTATTATCGCTTCGCTGCTCATTGCTTCTCCGATAATCATCTCTATTGTTTCCTCCTCGTGTTTGCCCGAAATCCCGCCGAAATTTGCCCGGGGCGTCATAGTTCGGATACTGCCGAGGAAATCGTCGCCTCGATTGATAATTTCGACCACGGTCCTCCTCTGGCGACCTGTGCCGTTTATTGTGGACAGCGTCTTCTCCATCTGCCCATCTATTTGCTATCTCCATCAACGCGAATACTGTCTTTGGATTGGTCCTTCCCAAGTCCTCGACAACATCTCCACGCCTAATTCCTGCGACAAACTCATCTATTGCTCTCTCGTCAGATATATTTTCTGCCGAGTTTTTTATGATGTTCCACCTTTGGATGTATTTTCTCATTGACTCATCTGGCTTTTGTCGACATGCCCTCAGCTCTTCTAACGACGCAAGTTTTTTGCACGTGGACCTGAAGTTTTTGACGAATACATCCTCGAAACTTTCCCAGCTGTCGATAGATCCTGGCGGAAGCTTTTTGATCCAAGATCGTGCGGCTCCACTTAAGTGCACTTGAATACTTTGCATGGATGTTGCCCTAGTTCCTCCAGTTAACTTCACCGTCTCGAGGTAATCAACTAGCCAATCCTCTGGATCTTGCAAGCCGTCGAATTTTTTGAAGTGATCAGGCAACTTAAATCCCGAAGGGACTCGAGTTTTTCGTACTCTCCTTGTGAAGCACGGCAGGCCGCACATATCCTCGTCGTTAAGCTCCGGGGATTGCCGATGATCCCTTCTGCTTTGCCTTGCTCTATCAACCCTTGCTTGTGCTCCTGTGTCTCTCGCTCCACTTGGTCCTTCATGGACTGCCGCCGCTGCTGCTGCAGGTCGTGGACTATTTTGCCTTGCCGTTCCTTCGGGAGGCGTTGATACAAACGCTGTCCCCATAGCTCCAACCCCTGCTAACGCCATATTGTATAATGTTTCCCTTGGATCTCCGGGGGTGGCCTAGATGCGAGGATGTAAGCTTGTGTCGCCATATACCCAGCTTCTGGTGTCTTAGGGATAATGTTTCCTCTTGTATCTATCGACATAAAGGACATGTCGAGGTTTTGAACCAGGTGCTCTCTTTCTCGTCGGGTATGTGTTGTAACCTTGATCTTCCTCTCTGTTCCAAGCCTCCCTGTGGCTATCATCCGAAACTCTAGATTGTCGACTTAGATCTGCCCTTCTCCTCGCTGGATGCGAAGCTGCCTCCTTTCTCTCCGTTCAACTCAGCTGTCTGCTTTTTCTATTTCTCCGGCGGTTCGCGCGAGCCTATATTGATAAGCTTGCAGTTCTTGAGCCGTAGCCGTTGTCGTCATTGGCTCCGAACCATCTAGAGCTTTTGCAGCTCTATCCCAGTGCTGCTTGTGGAAGTTGAACTCTGACACGTGGTGTGGGCCCGACATATTTAGTGCCCATACCTCTCCTTAGATCTGAGGGATCGACATAGGGATTACCCAAATCGTCGAAAGCCTCCGATGTTTCCTCTTGATTTTCGATAGCATAAATTTGATGATATTTTGTACTCAGATCTATGTTGGGTTTGGTGACATCATTGTTGAGATTGATGAAGACCTTGCCCACTGTGATAGATTTGTCGATGAAGTCGTAACTGTCGACATTGCTTGAGCCATCGCTTATATATGAGTCCGCAGATGACTCAAACGATGTGTCACTGAAGATCTTGGCGAGTTTCTCTCTTGCTCTAGTGCTGACGTAACGTGTTGCCGAAGTTTCTTCTTCTCCTGACTCGGTTGACGATGCATAGCTTGAAAAATCGGAATCGACCGTCGACGATCCCGACGAAATCGGAATTTCGACACGATACGATCCTTCCTTTCCGACGCGAAAGTGAAACCTTCCGAACGTCATCTCCATGGGCTCCGCCAGATACGCATATGCATCCAAACGGGAGGGTGGGTGAGGAACAAAATCGACAAGACCAACAGCGATCTGTTTACCTCGGTCCATTGTGTTGCTTCCGGTTGACGATGTCGAAGATCTTGAACGTGCCATCGAGATCAGATCCTTACGCCTCTAATTCCCACAGACGGCGCCAATTGACAAGGGATTAACTTGTCAATGCCTTCGAGTTATAGGCTAGGGTTTAGTTAGAAGTAGAGGGCAAGTAGATCTCGAAGGTTTCAGCCGAAAAGTACTCGACGATTATGAAAACTAGGGTTTGTGAACAATGATTCGATGATCTCTTCGTCCCTCGACTCCCCTTTATATAAGAGGCGGAGCCGAGGGTTTCGTTTTGTACAAGTTACAGAGTTCGGGACGGTTTCCAACTCATCCGCCAGATTTACAAACAATACTTCCTATTACAACTCTACTTTCCTTAATATATCTTGGGCTCCCGAATCTTCTTATTCTTCGGATAGTGGGCCTTCAGTAAACCCCGGGTACCATCTTTGGCAGGCCCATTTGGGACGCCTATGTCAACCACGCCCATCACCTTGAGCAAGCTTTATTCCCATCTGCACGCTTATGATCAGTGCCAACTACTCCTTGCTGGTCCTTCTCCTCCTGAGTTTGAGTCGTCTGCCAATGCCGCTACTCGCCAAGGGCGCCCTCGTTCCGACAACAACTACACCAACAACTATAACGACCGATCACAAGGCGACCGTGGCGACCGTAGAGATGATCGTCGGGATGATCGTCGAGACAACCGCCCCTTCAATCAAGGACGGGGTGGTGGGCGTGGACCCCCTGGAGGGGGGCGTGGGCGTGGCCGTGGCCGTCGTCGCACAACCCCCTGGGTCGATGTCACATGCCAAATATGCGGCAAAGAGGGCCACTACGCAAAACATTGCTGGTCCCGTTACTCACATGAAGATGACTATGGCGAGAAGGAGGTCCATGCTGCTTACGGTGTGGATACAAATTGGTACCAAGACTCGGGTGCCACACATCATATTACTGGCGAGCTGAACAATCTCGTTCTCCGGGACACATATCAGGGCTACGACAAGGTCAACACTGCAAACGGACAAGGTATGAGTATTGCACATATAGGTCATTCAATCATTCGTAACCCTGCTCAAAATTTTCATCTTCGCAATGTTCTACATGTTCCCAATGCCTCCAAAAATCTTCTGTCTGTCCATCGTTTCACTTATGACAACAGGGTCTTCATAGAATTTCACCCCTTTTTCTTTTTGATCAAGGATCAGGTCACCCGGAGAATCATCCATAGAGGGAGATGTGTTGGCGGCCTCTACCCCTTGATATCTTCTCTGGTGTCGTCAAACTCTTCCAAGCAAGCCTTTGTTGCTGCCAAGCCGTCCCAATCACGATGAGTACAGTCGTTTAGGTCATCCATCTTTAGTTATTGTTAGGCAAATTTTGAGCAAGAATAAACTTCCATGTGTTTTAGATAGTAGTAGCTTGTCAGTTTGTGATTCCTGTCAAAGGGCCAAAAGTCACCAATTACCTTATCCTATATCAACTAGTGTTTCTACAGCACCTCTGCAATTGATTTTCTCTGATGTATGGGGTCCTGCACCTACTTCTGTTGGTCGTCATGATTACTATGTAAGCTTTATTGATGACTATAGCAAATTTACATGGATCTACTTGCTTAAACATAAATCTGATGTTGCTGCTGCCTTTGTCTCTTTTCAAACCCTCGTTGAACGCAAATTTGATAAAAAAATTCTAGCTGTCCAATCCGATGGAGGGGGCGAGTATGTCGCTCTTCAATCACACTTCCAAAAACAGGGTATCTCTCACCATATGTCCTGTCCCCATGCACATCAGCAGAATGGCTCTGCTGAAAGAAAACATCGCCATATTGTTGAAGTAGGTCTTGCTCTTCTTGCTCATGCTGGTATGCCACTAAAATTTTGGGATGAAGCGTTCCTCACTCGCCACCTACCTTATTAACATGCTTCCCAGCCCGAGTCATAAACAATGATACTCCTGTTCATCGACTTCTTGGTAGCCGTCCCAACTACACATCTCTTCGCGTGTTTGGCTGTGCTTGTTGGCCCAATCTTCATCCATATAACAAACGTAAACTCGCATTCCGATCCACACAGTGCGTCTTTTTAGGCTACAGCCCACGTCACAAAGGTGTCAAATGTCTTGAAGTTACTACCGGACGAGTCTATGTCTCTCGTGATGTCGTCTTTGATGAACATGTCTTTCCTTTCAAGTCTTTGCATCCTAATGCCGGTGCCTTGCTTCGAAAACAAATTCTTCTTCTTGATCCTTCTCTTCGTAATTTTGAGGAGGGACACGGAATTGATGACTTATGTGTTTCTAATACTCATGCTACTGACCAATCTGCTAGTGTTGTTCCTCAGGTTGCTAATGATGCAGCACAGCAAAACAATGCAGCGGGCGAAAATTTCAGCCAAAACGCTGCATCCAGTCGCTCATACGGCTCCTTTGATTTTTCGGCAAAAATGACAATAGCACACGATCCGAGGCTGATTCTCTGCAGCAATCGCTTTCGGGATCGGCGCCAACAGCTGACAGCAGGCGATCTGTCCCTGCTGCCTCGTCCAGCGCGCCAGGGGCGCACTCCCCCGCCAGATCCCCTGCCGAGTTGACGTCGTCCGGATCCTCTGCGGCTGATTCCTCACCGTCCTCGGCCTCGCCTTCGCCCGCACGCCACAACGGATCCCCACTCTCATCCGCCGACACCGCCAGTCAGGTTGCTGGATCCTCTGCACCGCCTACGACTGCAGCTCAGCCTGTGCCCCCACCAGCGCGTCCCTCTACACGCGCGTCTAGAGGCATTGTCAAACCAAAGGAGTACAAAGATGGCACTGTCCGCTGGCTCCTTTCTGCTACTTCTGAAGTTCCAACCAGCTTACCGTTTGCGCTTGATGACTCGAATTGGCGACAGGCCATGAATGAAGAGTTCAATGCTCTTATGCAGAATAAAACTTGGAGGCTAGTACACCCCAGCGTCAAGGTACAAATATTGTTGATTGTCGATGGATATACAAGATCAAGCGAAAAGCAGATGGCACTATTGATAGATACAAGGCTCGTCTAGTGGCCAAAGGGTTTAAGCAACGGTATGGTATTGATTATGAGGAGACTTTCAGTCCAGTTGTCAAAATTGCAACTGTTCGTCTTGTTCTGGCACTTGCTGTTTCTCGAGGATGGAGTTTGCGACAATTGGATGTTAAGAACGCGTTTCTTCATGGCGTTCTGGAAGAGGAAGTATATATGAGACAACCTCCTGGGTATGAAGACAAACAGAGACCACATTATGTCTGCAAATTGGACAAAGCTCTATATGGTCTGAAACAGGCCCCTCGAGCTTGGTATTCACGGTTAAGCTCAAAATTGGTCGCTCTTGGTTTTGTTGCCTCTAAGTCTGACACGTCTTTGTTCATCTATCGAAAGCGTAGTGTCACCATATTCATGCTCATCTATGTGGATGATATCATTGTTGCCAGCTCTTCTCAGGATGCTACTGATGCGCTACTAAGGGATTTAAGCAAGGACTTTGCTCTCAAAGATCTTGGTGACTTGAATTATTTTTTGGGCATTGAAGTTCAGAAAGTTTCTACTGGCATTGTTCTCCATCAAACAAAATATGCTAATGATATATTGCACCGTGTTGGCATGACAGATTGTTCGGGTGTTGTAACGCCGCTCTCCTCGTCAGAGAAGATCACTGCTCGTCAAGGCGACTTATTGGGTCCAGATGATAGCACTAACTACAGAAGTATGGTTGGTGCGCTACAGTATCTTACTCTCACTCGGCCGGATATTTCTTATGCAGTCAACAAAGTTTGTCAGTATCTCCATGCACCCACTACTACTCACTTGACTGCTGCTAAGCGCATCCTTAGGTATGTTAAGCACACCATCACAGTTGGACTCACAATTGCGAAGTCCCCTTCTTCCATGGTTAGTGCCTTCTCCGATGCAGACTGGGCAGGGTGTATTGATGATCGCCGATCCACTGGGGGATTTGCTGTGTTCTTTGGACCGAATTTGATCTCCTGGAGTGCTAAGAAGCAAGCTACAGTCTCTCGGTCAAGTACAGAAGCGGAGTATAAATCTGTAGCAAATGCAACAACTGAGATGATTTGGGTTCAGTCTTTACTCGCTGAACTTGGGGTTAAGTTGACACAGAGACCCTGTCTTTGGTGTGATAATTTGGGTGCAACATATTTGTCAGCCAATCCTGTGTTTCATGCTAGAGCAAAGAACATCGAAATTGATTTTCACTTTGTTCGAGAACGAGTGTTAAGGAGGCAATTGGAGATACGTTTTATTTCTTCTAAAGATCAAGTAGCTGACGGTTTTACGAAGCCACTTCCCTCTCGAGCATTTGAAGACTTCAAGCATAATCTCAACTTGACTAAGTTGTGATTAAGGGAGGGTGTTAGGAAATATGTAAACGTGATCGTATGTGATGATACGTCTCCGACGTATCGATAATTTCTTATGTTCTATGCCATATTATTGATGATACCTACATGTTTTATGCACACTTTATGTCATATTCGTGCATTTTCTGGAACTAACCTATTAACAAGATGCCGAAGTGCCGATTCTTGTTTTCTGCTTGTTTTTGGTTTCGAAATCCTAGTAACGAAATATTTTCGGAATTGGACGAAATCAAAGCCCAGGGGCCTATTTTTCCACGAAGCTTCCGGAAGTCCGAAGACGAGACGAAGAGGGGCCACGGGGTGGCCAAACCCTAGGGCGGCGCGGCCCCACCCTCGGCCGCGCCGGCCTATGGTGTGGGCCCCCGTGCCGCCTCTTGACTTGCCCTTCCGCCTACTTAAAGCCTCCGTGACGAAACCCCCGCATGCCGAGAGCCACGATACGGAAAACCTTGCGAGACGCCGTCGCCGCCGATCCCATCTCGGGGGATCCAGGAGATCGCCTCCGGCACCCTGCCGGAGAGGGGAATCATCTCCCGGAGGACTCTACACCGTCATGGTCGCCTCCGGAGTGATGAGTGAGTAGTCTACCCCTGGACTATGGGTCCATAGCAGTAGCTAGATGGTTGTCTTCTCCTCATTGTGCTTCATTGTTGGATCTTGTGAGCTGCCTAACATGATCAAGATCATCTATCTGTAATTCTATATGTTGTGTTTGTCGGGATCCGATGGATAGAGAATACTATGTCATGTTAATTATCAAGTTATTACATATGTGTTGTTTATGATCTTGCATGCTCTCCGTTTCTAGTAGAGGCTCTGGCCAAGTTTTTACTTTTAACTCCAAGAGGGAGTACTTATGCTCGATAGTGGGTTCATGCCCGCATTGACACTGGGACAATGATGAGAAAGTTCTAAGGTTGTGTTGTGCTCGTTGCCACTAGGGATAAAACATTGGCGCTATGTCCGAGGATGTAGTTGTTGATTACATTACGCACCATACTTAATGCAATTGTCTGTTGTTTAGCAACTTAATACCGGAGGGGGTTCGGATGATAACCTCGAAGGTGGACTTTTTAGGCATAGATGCGGTTGGATGGCGGTCTATGTACTTTGTCGTAATGCCCAATTAAATCTCACTATACTTATCATGTCATGTATGTGCATTGTTATGCTCTCTCTATTTGTCAATTGCCCGACTCGTAATTTGTTCACCCAACATGCTTTTATCTTATGGGAGAGACACCTCTAGTGAACTGTGGACCCCGGTCCATTCTTTAATACTCGAAATACAAATCTGCTGCAATACTTGTTTTTACTATTTTCTCCGCAAACAATCATCTTCCACACAATACGGTTAATCCTTTGTTACGAGCAAGCCGGTGAGATTGACAACCTCACTCGTTTCGTTGGGGCAAAGTACTTTGGTTGTGTTGTGCGGGTTCCACGTTGGCGCCGGAATCTCCGGTGTTGCGCCGCACTACATCCCGCCGCCATCAACCTTCAACGTGCTTCTTGGCTCCTCCTGGTTCGATAAACCTTGGTTTCTTTCCGAGGGAAAACTTGCTGCTGTGCGCATCATACCTTCCTCTTGGGGTTGCCCAACGAACGTGTGAAATACACGCCATCAAGCATATTTTCCGGCGCCGTTGCGGGGAGATCAAGACACGCTGCAAGGGGAGTCTCCACTTCTCAATCTCTTTACTTTGTTTTTGTCTTGCTTTATTTTATTTACTACTTTGTTTGCTGCATTATATCAAAACACAAAAAAATTAGTTGCTAGCTTTACTTTATTTACTGTCTTGTTTGCTATATCAAAAACACAAAAAAATTAGTTACTTGCATTTACTTTACTTATTTCATCATGTTTCCTTTTGATTTTACCGCAAAGAACATACCGGCAGGACAAGGGTCTATAATTGGGAGGAACAATATAGAAGAATTTTTCACCCATGTTAGTACCATTGAAGATTTTGAAGATAGACACTTGGTAGACCTTGCTCCCACTTATGAAATTGCTGCTGCTGCTTTAGTTCGCCTGTTGGAAACTAAATTTGTTAATCTTAATCCTATAATCCAACACATGTTTTTCACACTTGGTGATATGGAAGAAGGGGAAAAGAAAGATTTTGTTTTAGAAACCCTTCTTAGAGAATTTGGTGGTCTAGCAAGAGAAGCTAGAAAGGTCTTTGCTAAATTTAATATGGTTGGTTCTCCTACTAATTTTGTTAGTCTCCTTGAAAAGATGGATATGGATAGAATAAGATACACTAATAATATTGATGATGGTGGGGAGATCAAAGCACCAATACCATGTAAGCTCCTAGCTATGAATGATGCGCTAGAAAATAACTATGCTTGGCTTGTTCCCGAAAATTTGTTTGATGAGAGTAGCACGCCTAAAACTAATGAAAAGGGAGATGCTAAAACTTATGTATCTAATATACTATGCCTGGTTGAGAAAACTCCGCACCCCGCTGTAGAAGTACCACCCTTCGATAATACTTGATACACACTTTCTGCGCCTAGCTGAAAGGCGTTAAAGAAAAGCGCTTATGGGAGACAACCCATGTTTTTTACCTACAGTACTTTGTTTTTATTTTGTGTCTTGGAAGTTGTTTACTACTGTAGCAACCTCTCCTTATCTTAGTTTTGTGTTTTGTTGTGCCAAGTTAAGCCGTTGATAGAAAAGTAAGTACTAGATTTGGATTACTGCGCAGAAACAGATTTCTTTGCTGTCACGAATCTGGGTCTAATTCTCTGTAGGTAACTCAGAAAATTATGCCAATTTATGTGAGTGATCCTCAGATATGTACGCAACTTTCATTCAATTTGAGCATTTTCGTTTGAGCAAGTCTGGTGGCCTAATAAAATCCATCTTTACGGACTGTTCTGTTTTGACAGATTCTGTCTTTTATTTCGCATTGCCTCTTTTGCTATGTTGGATGAATTTCTTTGATCCATTAATGTCCAGTAGCTTTATGCAATGTCCAGAAGTGTTAAGAATGATTGTGTCACCTCTGAACATGTGAATTTTTATTATGCACTAACCCTCTAATGAGTTGTTTCGAGTTTGGTGTGGAGGAAGTTTTCAAGGATCAAGAGAGGAGTATGATGCAATATGATCAAGGAGAGTGAAAGCTCTAAGCTTGGGATGCCCCGGTGGTTCACCCCTGCATATATTAAGAAGACTCAAGCGTCTAAGCTTGGGGATGCCCAAGGCATCCCCTTCTTCATCGACAACATTATCAGGTTCCTCCACTGAAACTATATTTTTATTCGGCCACATCTTATGTACTTTGCTTGGAGCGTCGGTTTGTTTTTGTTTTTCGTTTTGTTTGAATAAAATGGATCCTAGCATTCACTTTATGGGAGAGAGACACGCTCCGCTGTTGCATATGGACAAATATGTCCTTAGGTTCTACTCATAGTATTCATGGCGAAGTTTCTTCTTCGTTAAATTGTTATATGGTTGGAATTGGAAAATGCTACATGTAGTAACTCTAAAATGTCTTGGATAATTTGATACTTGGCAATTGTTGTGCTCATGTTTAAGCTCTTGCATCATATGCTTTGCACCCATTAATGAAGAAATACTTAGAGCTTGCTAATTTGGTTTGCATATTTGGTTTCTCTAGAGTCTAGATAACATCTAGTATTGAGTTTTGAACAACAAGGAAGACGGTATGGAGTCTTATAATGTTTACCATATGTCTTTTATGTGAGTTTTGCTGTACCGTTCATCCTTGTGTTTGTTTCAAATAACCTTGCTAGCCTAAACCTTGTATCGAGAGGGAATACTTCTCATGCATCCAAAATACTTGAGCCAACCACTATGCCATTTGTGTCCACCATACCTACCTACTACATGGTATTTATCCGCCATTTCAAAGTAAATTGCTTGAGTGCTACCTTTAAAATTCCATCATTCACCTTTGCAATATATAGCTCATGGGACAAATAGCTTAAAAACTATTGTAGTATTGAATATGTACTTATGCACTTTATCTCTTATTAAGTTGCTTGTTGAGCGGTAACCATGTTTCTGGGGACGCCATCAACTACTTTGTTGGATATCATGTGAGTTGCTATGCATGTCCGTCTTGTCTGAAGCAAGAGAGATCTACCACCTTCATGGTTGGAGCATGCATATTGTTAGAGAAGAACTTTGGGCCGCTAACTAAAGCCATGATTCATGGTGGAAGTTTCAGTTTGGACACATATCCTCAATCTCATATGAGAATAATAATTGTTGCCACATGCTTATGCATAAAAGAGGAGTCCATTATCTGTTGTCCATGTTGTCCCGGTATGGATGTCTAAGTTGAGAATAATCAAAAGCGAGAAATCCAAAATGCGAGCTTTCTCCTTAGACCTTTGTACAGGCGGCATGGAGGTACCCCATTGTGACACTTGGTCAAAACATGTGCATTGCAAAGATCCGGTAGTCCAAGTTAATTAGGACAAGGTGCGGGCACTATTAGCATATTATGCATGAGACTTGCAACTTGTAAGATATAATGTACATAACTCATATGCTTTATTACTACCGTTGACAAAATTGTTTCATGTTTTCAAAATAAAAGCTCTAGCACAAATATAGCAATCGATGCTTTCCTCTTTGAAGGACCATTCTCTTTACTTTTATGTTGAGTCAGTTCACCTATCTCTCTCCACCTCAAGAAGCAAACACTTGTGTGAACTGTGCATTGATTCCTACATACTTGCATATTGTACTTGTTATATTACTCTATGTTGACTATTATCCATGAGATATACATGTTACAAGTTGAAAGCAACCGCTGAAACTTAATCTTCCTTTGTGTTGCTTCAATACCTTTACTTTGATTTATTGCTTTATGAGTTAACTCTTATGCAAGACTTATTGATGCTTGTCTTGAAGTACTATTCATGAAAAGTCTTTGCTTTATGATTCACCTGTTTACTCATGTCATCACCATTGTTATGATCGCTGCATCCACTACATATGTTTACAAATAGTATGATCAAGGTTATGATGGCATATCACTTCGGAAATTATCTTTGTTATCGTTTTACCCGCTCGGGACGAGCAGAACTAAGCTTGGGGATGCTTGATACGTCTCCGACGTATCGATAATTTCTTATGTTCTATGCCATATTATTGATGATACCTACATGTTTTATGCACACTTTATGTCATATTCGTGCATTTTCTCGGAACTAACCTATTAACAAGATGCCGAAGTGCCGATTCTTGTTTTACGCTGTTTTTGGTTTCAGAAATCCTAGTAACGAAATATTCTCGGAATTGGACGAAATCAAAGCCCATGGGCCTATTTTTCCACGAAGCTTCCAGAAGTCCGAAGACGAGACGAAGAGGGGCCACGGGGTGGCCAAACCCTAGGGCGGCGCGGCCCCACCCCTGGCCGCGCCGGCCTATGGTGTGGGCCCCCCATGCCGCCTCTTGACTTGCCCTTCCGCCTACTTAAAGCCTCCGTGACGAAACCCCCAGTACCGAGAGCCACGATACGGAAAACCTTACTGAGACGCCGTCGCCGCCGATCCCATCTCGGGGGATCCAGGAGATCGCCTCCGGCACCCTGCCGGAGAGGGGAATCATCTCCCGGAGGACTCTACACCGCCATGGTCGCCTCCGGAGTGATGAGTGAGTAGTCTACCCCTGGACTATGGGTCCATAGCGGTAGCTAGATGGTTGTCTTCTCCTCATTGTGCTTCATTGTTGGATCTTGTGAGCTGCCTAACATGATCAAGATCATCTATCCGTAATTCTATATGTTGTGTTTGTCGGGATCCGATGGATAGAGAATACTATGTCATGTTAATTATCAAGTTATTACATATGTGTTGTTTATGATCTTGCATGCTCTCCGTTTCTAGTAGAGGCTCTGGCCAAGTTTTTACTTTTAACTCCAAGAGGGAGTACTTATGCTCGATAGTGGGTTCATGCCCGCATTGACACCTGGGACGATGACGAGAAAGTTCTAAGGTTGTGTTGTGCTGTTGCCACTAGGGATAAAACATTGGCGCTATGTCCGAGGATGTAGTTGTTGATTACATTACGCACCATACTTAATGCAATTGTCTCGTTGTTTAGCAACTTAATACCGGAGGGGTTCGGATGATAACCTCGAAGGTGGACTTTTTAGGCATAGATGCAGTTGGATGACGGTCTATGTACTTTGTCGTAATGCCCAATTAAATCTCACTATACTTATCATGTCATGTATGTGCATTGTTATGCTCTCTCTATTTGTCAATTGCCCGACTGTAATTTGTTCACCCAACATGCTTTTATCTTATGGGAGAGACACCTCTAGTGAACTGTGGACCCCGGTCCATTCTTTAATACTGAAATACAAATCTGCTGCAATACTTGTTTTTACTATTTTCTCTCGCAAACAATCATCTTCCACACAATACGGTTAATCCTTTGTTACGAGCAAGCCGGTGAGATTGACAACCTCACTTGTTTCGTTGGGGCAAAGTACTTTGGTTGTGTTGTGCAGGTTCCACGTTGGCGCCGGAATCTCCGGTGTTGCGCCGCACTACATCCCGCCGCCATCAACCTTCAACGTGCTTCTTGGCTCCTCCTGGTTCGATAAACCTTGGTTTCTTTCTGAGGGAAAACTTGCTGCTGTGCGCATCATACCTTCCTCTTGGGGTTGCCCAACGAACGTGTGAAATACACGCCATCAGTGACACGTATTAGATTAGGAGAGTCCTAGTCATATTCATGTATTGCCTTACACGGCATTGTGCCTAATATATATACACGAGTATGAGGCCCTCGGTTGTATCCGAGTAGCCCAAAGTCTACCTGATCATATTCAGTTTTCACATGTGAGAGGTAGTTAAACAAAGGTAAGATAGATTTTAACCTACATTTTATCTAAATATATGATAAATATTTAGGATGGAGGAAGTGGTGGACATTTGAAGCCAAACCTGGTACATTTCAATCTAGATCGGGACACAGCAGAATGGAACCCTACTTTTCGACGTTGGAGTATCAAAGAAATCTAATCCAGGACCCGGGAAGCAGAGACTCGGAGAAATCACCCCCTAGCACGGACCAACAATTTCCTAACCACTCTAATTGCAATGACACGTGGGACCGGCGTCATAGAGGGCCATCAATCAGAAGGCCCAAACAACATCATGCAGACCTGTTAATTTTGCTATGTTGATGTATCCGAATTGCTACAATCGTTCTACTATCTTGCACCATAGGCATCAGTTGGTTCCGTTGATTTGCACTGAAATTGTTTTTGCTACAACTGCTCTGTAATTTTGCTACAAAATCATAATGTTTTTGCTACGAGCACTCCAGTGAGGTCTGTGTTGATTTCTCCGACGAGGTTTGTTTTGCTACAATGGAATATATTTCTTGCTACGAGGTCTCCAGCGAGTCTCTGGTGGTGTGTCCGACGAGCTCAGCTTTTTTTCTTTTATTTCGTGGGTGGCTTTTGCTACACTCAAGCAAAAGCGGGGATATTTTTTGCTACCCGGCAGCAAAAGGTTGGACGAGTCTAATCCAAAATGATTCGATCGAACGGCTAGGGATCCGGGGCTGGGAATTCTAATCCCCCCGTTTGACGCTCAGTAGTTTCCATAGTTTTTGAAGAAAAAGTCTGAAATATATGATGTATTGCGTTGCACCACCCTTGTAAATAATTGTTTAAAGGATTATATTATGTTTAATTATCTCATGTAAAATGCTATATTTTCTCACGTTAATTAGTCAGGAATCTGGTCAAACTTATGCAACTTTCCCTTCACGAGCTGATGAAAACCAACATGTGGTTGGGTGGTTAGGAGGGCAGTGGCACCTCCAGCCCACCAGAGTTCAAACCCCAGATTTGACACTTTGGTGTCTCATTAAAGGTGGAATATGTTTCAGTGAGAGGCGACGTTCCCGTCGACAGCCGAGACGGCTGTGGTCATCAATCTCAAGACTCGTTGGATGAAATTTCTTCGACGCAGTTTCTCGGAGGTGCGTTAATAGGGATAAGTGTATGTGCGTGTATGTGATCATCTATGTCTGTATTGTGTTCCGCAAAGGAAAAAAGTGCATTATTTCCGATTGATCGACTGTTTACACAACTCGATCCGTCGGTAGCTGTTGGTTGAGATTTAAGAGGTAGGACCATTCACACGTACATGCTGGTGCTGAGGTGCTTTCCATCGCTGATCTCATTGCAAGAACAAAACAATCAAATAAAGGCAGGAATCATGTGTGCTAAATCCAAGACTTCAGTACCATGGCCACATGTACATGTGCAAGGGCCGGCCCATCCAAAAGGAATTTATGCTACGGAGTGCTATATATGAAGATGCAACGTGGAGAAAAGCTCTACGTACGTTCGACCGAGAGTGTTTAGTTGGAAAATCACGTGTCGCAACAAACTTCACTCGATGATCAGCCACAGAATTTAGGACAAATAGTAGCACTACGTATGAACATGATTATGCGGTGCGCTCATCGTTTTCATTCATCAAGGCCGCTAGCTAGTTTGAAGTCTGAATGTGAGCACGATTTTACAGGAAAATCGTCGGGACTATATGTTACACTAGATACCTCATATTTCTTTGACGCAAAGCAAATCAAAACTAGTCAATTACGGATTCCAGTGCACGAGATCGGTGTTTCATTCTCCCCCCTTCTAGCTCTCGACCTTCTACAGTACCTGACCGCTTCCTCTCTCTCGCCGGGCCTCTCCCTTCTCCTCTCCACCGGAGTAGCCGGCCGGAGTTGGAGAGGAGATGGCGCCGGAGTAGCTGGTAGGTTTAGTTTTAGGTTTTGTGGTTGATTTCTGGTAGTTTGGAGTAGGGCACTAGATCGGTTGGGCCACATCTGGTGTAGCCTGTGTTGGTGGATCCTCCTAGTCGAGCTCCGGCGGTTGGAGACGGTGAGGGATTTCACCCCAGGGATCTCTGTTAATAAGGTCCATTTCTGCTGCTGCTGCTGCTCTGGGATTCTTGCTGCTGTGCTACTCTGTTTTTCTCCTTTGGCCGGCCATGGAGGCGAGGGAAGGTGGAAGACAGAGGCTTGCATGATGTCCTCTCGAAGCAGCTGGGGGTTAGTTTCTTCCCTGGTACTTCGGCGCGGTACCAGGCAATCGTTGATGATGACCTTCCCTGTGCTCCCGAGGTGGGAGTCGGTGAAGATCTTCTCAGATGCGAGGCTCCCTGTCAATAAGCGTCTTCGCCTCCTCTACATCGGAGGCCATCTGATCATGCTGCTCCTCTCGGGCGGCCTCGGTGGAGAGGGAGGGGAGCACGCGTGCGTTCATCTGGTCGTCAATTAGAGGTGGCACCCTTGGAGTTCTCCTTGTGCGGAACACACGTCGACCGTGGTCGTTGCCATGATCCTCGGCCGAAAGGGCGTCCCGTTCTCAACCTCCTGTGCGGAGGCCCTCTGGATCCGTCGTCGGAGCTCGCCACACTCAAGGAGTCAAGTCTGGTGGTGGAGCTCCCGAAGGACTTGATTGTGTTTGCTATTCTTCTTCCAGGGTGTTTCCTGCAAATTTAGAGGCCTTATCTTTAAATGTTTGGTTTTTTAGGGCAAGAGATGTAAAGGGCCTCTTTGTAATATTGTACCCACCACCTGGAGACCGGCTTTCGTGAACATGGGGGCATGTGAACCCACTTTTTGAAAAATTTCATTTGTGATGTCAAAACATGTTTCAAAAATCGAAACACAAAATGATTTTCCAGATGATCTCAAATATGTGCCCTGGGCATAAGTTTCGTGACAAAAAAACATTTTATTTTGTCTCGGCAAAAAGTGAAATTTTGCAAGGCTAGATAGCGGTATATATGTGACGTATTTTGTCTTTTTTAGATTCTGAAATAAAAAAGTGGTTTCTCCGCGAAAACTTTCTACGCACACATGAAACATGCGTACGTACCCGGATATTTTTATTTCAGAATTTTTTCACATTTCAAAAATGCATTTTCAACTAGGGTTCACGTGCACCCAGGTTTAAACCGGACTTTTCCCCACCACCTGTCTCAATATAACTCCATTGGGGTCTTCCAAACCCCTCTACTGTTAAAAAAAAAAACTAGTCAATTACCGTAGTGGGCGACGTGCACTTGAAAAGGGACACGTAGTACTATGCAAGGAATCTGTTTAAGCTTAGTTAAGCGGCAAATCTACACTGAAACCAAAACTGAACCTATTATTTTATTTTCGTTACCGTGAACATGAAGTAGGAGTAGTTAATTCGTAGTGATCTCCATACTCGATCCACTCCCCCGTGGAAAAAAGGATCTCCAAGCCCCAATTAACATTGTGTGCGTCTCTCCTCATTTCTTTGGCCATCGGCCAAGCACGGTGCCGCAACTAGGTCTTCTCCTCTCCGGCTTGCGCTGCTTATTCTCCATCGTTAACCTCCATGAAAGCTCAACAACGAGAGCTCCCCTTACCGCGATGGCATCGGCTCCCTCGGTGTTGAGGAGCGCCGCCTCCCCCATTCAACAGGGTGAGCTTTATCCACCGCCTGGTCTCAACCTCCCGCGGCCACGCCCGCACCGCCCCAACGTGGGGGACATCACCCTTCCCCGTTGACCATTGTTGTGCTCCGCCAGGCTGCCATGCATGTGCCTCTGTGTCGGTTATGTTACCGCAAAGCGTTGACTCTTTTTGTGGATTTTACCACGACGACTTGCTATATAGTTACTTTTTTTGCTAGTACATTTGTTGTTCTCGAAATGCTATAATGCTTTTCTTTACGTCTTTAACCATCTCGGGAAAAATCTTGCTATGACGTTTCCGGTGGAATTGGAATCTCCGGCGATTTTCCATACCCGGCGAGCTCTTAATTCTTATTTTTTATAGGAGTAGAATCATTTTGATACTCTACAATAAAAATAAAACTTTTTTCTCATAAACAACTGTGGGGCTTGGGACAGAATTGAACACGTGCCAACGAGAGGAGGCGGTAGATCCATGAAAAATCCCTAGGAAGCTCAGCATGGTCCATAATAAGATAATAAACTGGAAAACAATTGTAGAAAGTCAAATGCTGCTCCACCGACCACCGTCAAGCACGCACACGGCACACGCGGCTGCCACGCTTGCCGCTCCCACAATTTCGCCATCGAAATGTAAACGTAGCACCTCGCTTAAGTGCAAGGGAAAAGACCGTTCTGCCCCTGCTTCCGAAATATCGAATGGAAATAATAACGCCGGCCGGTGACCGCACGGGCGCCAAGAGCCTGACAATCTCATCTCAGTTTCCATTTCTACCCTCCCCTTCATCCTTCCTCGCGGCCGGCGATCCCCTCTGCCCCGGCGGCGCGCCCGCGAACCCCGCCGCGCGTCCACGGCCCGTCGCCCTACCCCGTCGGCCGTCATCCTCCCCTCCTCCCCGTTCTTCCCCATCCGGATCCGCCCCCGCCGGAACACGCGCTTTCCGTTGCTCCCGTCGCGCGCGAAGCGGGGGACAGCAAAAATGGCGGTGGTTCTCGCGTGGCTCAACGCGAGGGTCGTCGACCCGGTGATGCAGGTGATACAGAGGTAAGCCCAGGCCTTCTTCCGATTGCCGTTCCGTCCGGCAACAGCCAGGGTTTCGGCCTTACCCTGTCTTCCGGCTGCTGCAGGGGCGCGGAGCCGAAGCAGCTCGCCTTCTCCGCCGCGCTCGGCCTCACCATCGGGATCTTCCCCATCTGCGGTACGCCCTCCCGCGCATTTAATCACGTACTCCTACCTGTTTTCCACCTAACCCGAAATGAATTCGCCTGTTTTTCCATGTTGGGTGGCGTGTCGGCACACCACAGCGGTAGTATGTGCGTCGTAGTTGATGAGAACGATAGGGTTCTGAAAACAGCATGCTTTTACAAGCCGTTCACGTGCATCTGTAACTAACTAACAATGGTTTCCTATCTGAAAGTTGTAATTTGGCTGTTTAGTGTTTTGTCTGCTGTATTTTGCCCACTAACTGAATCACTAGTTTGGCTGTTTAGTGTTTTGTCTGTCTACTGTCTAAAGTTGGCCTGGAGATTGTAGGGATTTGGCTGTAAGAGCACCCGAAAATATTACACGTAGGTTAGGAAACCCGCTCGAGAGATTTTACGCGTGTTTTACCGCCGTCGCTAGCCTTGTCAAGTTGTCATAGCATTTCTCAAAGCAACTTTATGCGACTTCTTGACCCTTCCATGATCTGCAGGGACCACTGTTATTATCGGTGGAGTTGCTGTAGCGGCGTTGGGGGCTCGCTGCAATGCCGTTACTCTTATGGTTCTCAACTTGGCTGCTACTCCTCTCGAGCTAAGGTAAGCGCAGGCTCGACATCAAATACACCAAAACAAAGTCCATTGTCTGGTTCGCTTATAAGATATTCGCATGGACATGTCTCCAGCCTAAGTGCCGAAAGCTACAGACTTTAGCTCTATACTGCTAAACTTTTTTTTTTTCACTTAAGACCACACAAATTACGGTGTTCCGACTGCTACTAATTGTACCATTTTCATCCACTTAACCACTAAAAGCCAATTTGTCTTTCTGCATTAAAGAACCATTTTTTTTTGTAAAAGTAGATAGGTATCAAGCTTTCATAACAGGACAGGTTTATGTGCTCAATTAGTTCCTTTCAATTTAGCGTCCTAGGTTTCTTCATAGGGTCTACCTTGATTATACATAACATATATCAGTGTGCCCATGCCTCAAATCCACTTTGTTCACTATGCTATTTCACAAAAATGTGGTTGCTGTAAATGCATTGCTGTAGCTAATTAATAGGTATAATTGTCTTGAACAACTCGTACCCTTTTTATAACTTGTTTAGTGCTGTGTGAAGTTGCTCAGGGAATTAATATTTTTTTTTAGTTTGGCCTCACACATGGATTGCGATAGAAGTAACAATCTAAACGATTAAAAATAGTTGTGGGAAAAAACATTGCATACATGGGCCAAATATTGCGAGGAAAAATTTATATGGGAGGGTATTTTATATATCTCCAAGGTACTTGTTTCCGTTTGCATGTCAACAACTTCAGTAGGTTTGATCTATGAAATTTTGCATGGCATCGAATTTGCCCCTACACTATTCTTTATTCGAAAAACTGAAAACTTTACCTCCCAACTTTTCATTGATTTAGCGCATTTTCACCAGATATATGCCCCTTTGTACCAAGTCTAGCGATGTAGGCTATAAGTTGACATGTTTTAATTGATTTATAGCTACCAGTGAATTTGCACTTTACCGGATCTTCTCTATTTGTATTCAATGTGTTTGGCAGTGTGTGTTTTCCTGATTACATTTTCCTCAGCTTGATCATTCCTTTCTTACGTTTGGGAGAAGCACTCACGGGCAGTAACCCTTTCCCCTTGACATCTGATGCGTTCAAGATGGTCATCACTGGCCATGCCTCAAAAGATGTGCTACTTAGCATCGTTCATGCGGTTAGTAAAAAGCTTCGCCATCAGTTTATCTCTTTCACAGAAAAGGAGCACCATGTTGTCTTTCTGTCAAAAACACTGCCATGACTGTTGCCTTTGTTGAATACAGATGCTCGGTTGGCTAGTTGCTGCACCAGTTGTGCTGGCTGTGCTGTACACTGTATTTGTGCCTTGTTTCAAGTATCTGGTCGGCAGGTTTGGTGGCATTCCTTCGAGCCCCAGGACGCCGATGAAAGTGGTATAATGTTAGCTGTTTTCTATAGAGCAGCCTGTTAATGCTTCTGAAGCCGTGTGTGACGATTCATATTTATATTGCTTATTGAGATGGTCCGGTCAACGTTTTACTCAGCCGTTAATACTCCTGAACGCTGGCGTTTAAATAGGCAGTGTATTTCTCACTATGTTAAGTCATCTTTTTCTTCTTCTTTGGAGCATGTGTGCTACTCGCCGGTTTCAGTTATACTCCATATATTAGCATTTCAGGAGTTGAGGGGTTGTATCTCTGTATGTTTTCTTAGCGGAAAATTCTCAGCATGTTAAGTTGCAGCCTATCTTTTTTCTTTCCAACAGTTATGCTACTACTAGTTTCAAACCTGATTATATTTCAATTACTTTGGAAAACTATGACTTGTTCATCAGTTTGAGACCTGTTTCTATTTTATCCCTAGGTTTTGCTTTGCCCGAATGAATCTGAATCCGAAAACGGACTTGGACCGTTACTCGTCCATGGCGACTGATCTTACAGTGCTGTGATCTGGACACCATCCGCCATTCTCATCAGCATTTGTGTCCCATGAGCTTCTGTTGACTCATATAGTCCTGCATTATGTAAACTGCCGGCCCTGTTGTGTGCTGATACTATGATGCTAACTGTATTATGATGCTTAACTGTTACTCCCATTAGGGACAGCTTGTGTGCAAGTCGTGGAATTCTAGGCCTAAGGGCAATATGTACAGGTAACACCAGATATGTTAAGAATCCTCTAATACAATATATACAATACAACATGTACATGTAACAGGTTATGTATTAAGAACCTCTGATACAATATAAATACAACAACATATATTACAGTTGTTGCTTGAGCTCAAGTCCCTATAGGTTCTTCGTGAAGAAATACGATCGTTGAGCTTTAGTCTGTATGTCAATTGAAGCTTAGAAGACACACATTCTGGCACGTGAGCTCTATGCTTTATTGGTTCAGAAAGCTACTTAGAGACTCAAGAAGATTTCACATAAGCGAAAGCAACGGACAAATACTACTCCTACCATTAAATAAATGATGAGATTAAAAGTATAGCATGGGACTTCTTGGCTGATTTCTATCCTGATTCTCCTGCAACTGTTATTGCCACATACAGTACATACACACAGGTAGAACATTTTATTTTGACATGAATTACAAAACTCTCGTGCTCATTAGTTCCATCAAGGAATCAAGTTCCTTTATCAGCTCCAACTTCTCACTTCGTAAACTTGCACTAAAAGCTATATGTAAAGCAAAGAAAGCATAATATGGCCACCAATTATAAAGCACCCGACAAGAACAAATACTTCGCTACCCAGGGAGGCAGGGACAGAAACTCATATTAACTTGTGCTCCAAAACTGGTTCTAGGGTTCTCTTCAGCATATATTGATCGAAGATATAGTACATACTCCACCTCGGTCCCATGTTCTAGGATGTCTTAGATCTGACAATCTAAAAACTTCTATATGAGATTTAGTGTCTAGGTACATCCAAATTTAGACTAATCTGAGGGAGTGCATAAAATAAAGTACTACTAGTACTAGGAGTGGGTGCAACAAAGATGATATAGTCCAACAGCATATACTGGTCTGAATTTCTGAAATACAGTATAAAGGAACATGCATATGCAAGACTCATCTGATTGTCGGCTATCATGCAAAAGAGATATAGTGCAAACAAGCATAGATATATGAGACTCGTCTTGGGGTATTTACTTAATAATCCAAAAGAGATAAATATAAAGAACCTTTTACAATCATGTAACCATTGGCTATTGCCTACCAACAATACACAAACCTGACATTATATTAAATAAATGATCGATACCAAGAAGGAATCTAGTGATCCATTTGTGCATCAAGCGATAATTTTCTGGGTGCATACCACGAGACAGCAGCTAGAAATGACCTTAAGCGTTTGAAACATAGACAAAATATAGCTATAAGGAGGGGAAGAGTCTATTGCTGTCAACATATACATTCATATAGGACAGCAGGAAACCCTAACGAGAAGGAGAGTTCAATCATCAGATAATGGGATCCAACTTGCACGGAACCGTGTTCACCAGTAGTCACCGCAGGAGCACTTGCCCTCCTTGAAATGGTGGAACCGCTTGTTGTCCCTGACAATAAGCTCCCTCCCGACGATCCTGGACATGATCTTGATGGCATTGTGGCAGTCCCCGCAGATCCTGAGGTTCTTGATGATGCGGAGCGGTGTCCGAGCGGGAGTGCTGATGAGGCCGTAGGCGATGGCCAGCCTCTCGCTGTGGTACAGCAGGGCCTGCTCCTTGGCCTCCTGGTCGATGTCGTGGAGCACGTACCTGGTGTCGGGCACGTAGCGCTGCTCGTTCACCACCTTCTTCTCGATCTTGGGCGGCAGCCTGTACTCCCCCAGCTTGTTCCTCCCGTCGAGCATGTTGATCCCGAGGCGCCTCTTGGGAGGAGGGGTCGGCAGCTTCTTAGGGTTGAGCTTGGACGGGTCAAGCGAGACCAGCAGCTCCTCCGCCCGGTCCTCAAGGTCAACATCCCCGTTCATGCGCGCCAGGTTCAGCAGCGACTCCCACACCACGGCATTGGGCTCGAACGGCAGCTTCTCCTCGATGTACGCCACAGCCTCGTCGAGATGCCCCGACTTGCCGAGCACCTCGATGATCCCAACATAGTGCTCCACGCCCGGCTCGATGCCGTGGTCCCTGGCCATGGCGTCGAAGTAGAGCAGCGCCTCCTCGATGGCCTCCGAGTTGGCGCACGCGTCGAGCACCAGCGAGAAGGTGCGCGCGGTGGGCGGCACGCCGCACCGCTTCATCTCCTCGAAGAGCTGCAGCGCGGCGTCGCCGAGCCCGTTGGCCGCGTAGCCGCCGATCATGATGTGCCAGGACGCCGCGTCCCGGTCGGGCATGTGGTCGAACGTCCTGCGTGCGTGCGTCATGTTCTCGCACCGGCTGTACATCTCCAGCACCTTGTTGTTCACCTGCAGGTCGGCGCGGAACGGCGAGCGGAGCAGGAAGTCGTGCACCTTGCGGAGATCGTCTAGCAGCTTCGGGCTGGAGCAGGCGGCCGCCAGCGCGTGGAAGGAGGGCGCGTCGGCCCGCGCCCCCTTCTCGAGCAGCTCCACCGCCTCCTTCACGCGCCCGTCATGGCATAGATTGATCAGATCCTCCGGCCCCGCCACGGGCTGCTGCGGCGGCGGCGGTGCCTGCTGCTGCTGTTGGGGTGGCGCGGGAGGAGGCGGGCCGTAGGTTTGGCGCGGTGAAGGAGGCCCCTGCTGCTGCGGCGGGGGCGGGGCGGGAGGTGGCTGGCCGTAGCTGTGACGCGGTGAAGGAGGCCCCTGCTGCTGCTGCGTGTAGTTGTTCCTCGGCGTGGGAGGCGCCTGGTGATGCTGGTAGTTGTCCCTCGGCGGCGGGGGAGGCGCCTGGCGCTGCTGGTAAGGGTAGTTGTTCGCCGGCGGGGGAGGCGCTTGGCGCTGCTGGTAGTTGTCCCTCAGCGGGAGGGGCGCCTGATGCTGCTGGTAGTCGTTCCTCGGCGGGAGAGGCGCCTGCTGCTGGTAGTTATTCCTCGGCGGCGGGGGAGGAGCCGGGTACTGCTGGTAGTTGTTCGCCGGCGGGCCCTGAGGCGCCCACTGTTGAGGGGGTCCTTGGGGAGGCGGCGGCCCCCACTGGTCCTGAGGCTGGTGCTGGTGAGCGTGGTTGGGGACGGCGGCGGCGGCGGCGGAAGGGTGGTAGGCGAAGGACGCGGGCGACGAGGAGATGGCGCGGCGGGGGGAGAGGAGGTGGAGGAGGGAGCGGGACCTGGAGGAGGAGAAGGCGATGGAGCGGAGCGGGCCGGCGGCGCGGTGGATGGCGGCGGTGGCGGCGGCCATGGCGAGGCAAGACAGAGTCGAAGGGGATCTTCCTGGGTGAGAAACTGTGCGGGGTTTAGGCGAGACGGATGAGATATTTCCGGCCTCGCGAATGGACTGTTCATGTCTACTGGGCCGTCAGCGCACAGGGAGGCCCAATTCCTTAACATTCGATCCAACATTCACGTTATGATGTGTTCAAAGGTTCACTTCTCTAAAAAAAAAAAGTAGTTAAGGTCATTTCAGTTATTTGTTTTTGCAAAAATCCACCAAAACTTGCCCCTCCATCACCGGAGTGAGGCAAAAAAAAAAAACCCCAGAAGTAACAAAAAAAACAAGTAAGTCTTTCGACCACATAGCAACGACTACAAACACTAACACGAGCTGGAGGCGCGCCACCGTCCTCGCCCCCTCCATCACCGGAGTGGGGCAAAACTTGTCGTAGTAAAGCTTGTTGTAGTAGAAAAACGAGAAATCACCGTGCTAAGGCTCTAAAGGACCAGCGCACCAGAGGAGCAATTGTCGTCAAAAGATGACAAATATAGATCTGAAGAGACTGACCTGAAACCACACCAACGAACACAAAAACAAACCGAATTCTAGGAGATCCGCTGGACACACAGACTCCACGCGGCCTCCACTGATGCTAGACGCGCCACCGGAGCGAGGATAGGGCGGGAGGATCTTATTCTGACTTCAGGATGTAGCCGCCGCTTCAGCGTCCCGAAGAAGACACTGAAAATAACCTAACAAAGCACAAAAACCCTCCCACCGGCGAGAGGCCGTGGTCCGCCACACCTGCAAGGCCCCAAGGCCAGCGGAGGCGGAGCGGACCAACGGTGCCACTGGCGAGGGGACGGAACCCTTGATGGGTTACTCATTTTACATCACCATTTCAAACCATCACAATTTAAAATTATAAGAAACATGAGATGGAAACCTGCAATTATACAAATAAAAAAATGTAATTCTTATCAATGCATTCCAGTCATTTGCTCTGGCCTAAAAGAGGATCACCATTTCAGTTATCAATACTTTTTCTTTGTTTGTTAGAAAAAAAACACGTTGATCAACATTGTGTTCACTTTTCTTTAATTAACGAAATCTGCCACATTAAGATATCTGACGGCGTTTTGTTTTGGAATCACCACAATGTGCACATTAGGCCTTGTGAAACGGGCTTGGGTAATTTTTTTTGCTGATGGATATTTTCAGTTCTGACTCCTCATTTGACATCTCAATTTTTAGGCTCCCTTAAAAAATGCATCTCCATTTCAGGTCATCCAATTCAATATCGTCCCAAAATGAGATGCACTGACTAAATATAACATACACATCATCTTGAAAACAATACAGACAAAGGACTAACAATTACCTTAATACGTTTATTTGTTCATTCAAGAGATCCTAAAAGAAAAAGGAAAAACAATCTGTACAGGCTCCCCGACAAGCAACAGAACGCCCAACGAAAAGTACTACTACAAAGTCTCAGGGGATGATCAGCAGTGCGCGCGCGCTCTCTCCGCTCTCTCTACCGCCTACAGTACAAAATGAAGTGCAATGAATGCCCTACAGAAATGCTCATCTTGCTGCTACCTTCTACCTCTACTCTCGGCCAGACGCCTGGCCACCCTCGGTTTCTGCAGTTCTCAAGGTTGGAATCTCGTGGAAGGGCCCGAGTCACCGCTGACCTCGAACTCGCTTGAGCTCGCCTTGGACTCGGTGTCCGCATTGCCGGCGTGGCCCCTCCGGCTCCTCCGGTCCTGAAATATAAAGTCAGAACACATGATTCAGATATATGACCAGGAAATGGTGTAATATTTATTTCACTTGTGACGGTGTTTGAGGAGCAGAGGATGGCTGGTACCGACCTCCCTTGACGGGACGTCTTCTGCCTCTAGCATCCGGACAACGTGACCCATGGAGGGTCTCTTCTCGGAATCTGGGTCGACGCACCTCAGCGCCACCAGAAGGGCGCGCTTGAGAGCCCGGATCGTCGGCTTTACCTCCATGTCACGGTCCACCACCTCCTCGGCTCTCCTCGTGCCAACCATCATTTTCAGCCACTCCACTAGATGCACCTGCATCCGTGTCATTGTTGATTAAAATTTGCAGCTGCCGACATGTTAACGCGACAGAGAAAATAAAGTTGCAAAAGTAACAGAACGGGACTAGGTTTAAATGAATGTTGTGAGACAGCCATACAGTTGAAACAAATTATCTTCCCAAGCAGATGTTGTTTTTTGCTGCAAACAAAATGGCCACCAGTATGGACTGCTGATCATGCATGATATAATTGAGGTAGTAGAATATATGCTCACCTCATTAGCTGGTCGACCGTAATCGACAGGATCCCTCCCAGTAACTGCTTCCAGTAGCAGCACACCAAAGCTGTAGACATCGCTCTTCTCGTTTAACAGACCTGTGTTGGCATATTCAGGGGCTACATACCTGAAACGGTGACATAATAAATGTTAAGCGCTTCCGTAAAGCTAACTGCTTTAATAAATGAAGAGCTCACTCCTCGAAATTTCAAATCCCCTAGTGGCTAGTGTATATGAATATCAAACATTTCCATAACTACAGTCAGGTACTGCGATAAAAATGGCCTTGTTCATCAATTGATGCAGAGGCTGTTCCCCTTTTCAAAAAAAAGGTCAGGTACTGCAAATTACAAAATCACAATAACATACCCAAAAGTTCCCATAACTCGAGTTGTGATATGGCTCTTCCCTGCACCCAACATCTTGGCCAATCCAAAATCAGAAAGCTTTCCGTTGAAATCCTCGTCAATTAGGATATTGCTTGACTTGATATCGCGATGCACAACTTTTGGTTCTATGGCTTCATGTAGATAAGAAAGCCTGTATATCATTTAGTTTCAGAGAATGTATTGGCCAACTATAAATATGCCTATATAAAAGGGGCAAAGAGATGGATATAACTATTCCTATATAAAAGGGGCAAAGAGATGGATGGTTTGATTCTTACGCCTTGGCAATTCCAAGAACGATTTTCATTCGAGCTTCCCAAGTAAGAACACCATGTTGCCGCATGGCACCGTGGATCCACTGTTCCAAGTTTCCATTATTCACATACTCATACACAAGCATCCTGGAATAGAAGTTCAATGATGGGATCAAGATGACATAAAGCATAGAACATACTGTGCATAAGAAGTAGATAGATTCACACGCTGTACAGACATACACCACAACACAAACAGCCAAATCATGATGGTGTATGCATAAACCAAGACTGGTCTCATAGAAACCTTGAACTGCCTACTGAATTATGCACATATATTCAAATAGGAAGTTAAACCAAGGAGCATGTTGCTGGTATCTTCAATTTATTATAAAGTGGAACACAAATATATTGTTGTCGTTTCACAAAAAACCCTCAGTCCAACAGGCAGTTCTAAGACAACTTTATCTGCTTCTTTAGCGAAATACATTCCAGAAAAATGATGGATGCCTAAGAGGAGAGGAACTAGATAAAAACAAAAAGAACAGCTACCCATATCCAATTACAAGAGAACCAAATCCTGAGTGATGGGGATAAATTTTTGTCTTTCATTTTTTTGTTTTGTTTTAGAGACATATCTAGGACGGTGTGGGCATACACTCAGGTTTTGGTGCATGCCCACACCGTCCTAGATACGTCTCTAAAACAAAAAAGTAGAAAGACAAAATTTTATTTCTAAGACATGTGTACAGTGGGTTGGCTGATAAATTGTCAAAAATACTTGAGGTAGACACCAGGGACGTACTTATTTGGCAATGAATGATCTAAAAGCACCTCTATTTCGCAAAGAACTTCCTATCGTGCTGCTATTTAAGCAGCGTTGGCTAATGCCAAGCCGTACTTATTTGGCAATGAATGATCTAAAAGCACCTCTATTTCGCAAATAACTTTCTATCTTGATGCTATTTAAGCAGTGTTGGCTAATGCCAAGCCCTACTGCTTTATTCATGACAGCTCGGGTAAATGGTTGCAGCCTGAATTGTGTTAAGTATATGTTTAGTACAACAGTTTGCCACCATAGTATTACGGCGAATGCCTGACTCTGATTACACATGTGCATGCCTAACAGTGGCCGGACTCATCCAAAAAGACATTCCTGTATTTCGATTGGTCTCTAATAAGTGCTTTTATCCATATCATGTTTGCCACCTGTGTATCTACAGTCCTCCTGCCATTCCACTGTTGGCCTTAGTATTGTTATGAAGGAGCCCTTCTTTAATCAAAAACTTCTGTTTTGAGTAGTCGCCACATTCCCAAGTTCAACAATGCTAGTTGGAAGAGGTTTCACAATATTATTACCAATATCAAATTCTCTGATGAGACTTAAGATAGGTGGCGTTGAGGTGCCATTATGGCTTTTGTAAGCAGGACAGAAGAAACTATTGTAGTGACCAATGAGAAAGGGGAAACAACCTAGGCAGGAAAAGATTTTCCCTTTTCTTTTGCGTTTCTAGCCCAAAACTCATCATGGTCCAGATATTAAAAAGTGTCCTGTCTTTAGTGAGCAATAGGTTAATACATGAACTAAGAATTGAATAGGGTTGCCAATTGTGAACTATAAATTGCAAACTGTGATATTGCTTAAGAATGAAGATCACAAACTTCGATGCCGTGCCCATAATAAGAACCACTGAACCAAAAAAAAGGAAAAATCAAACAAATTAAGAGGATACCCTACTGAGGGTTTGGCTGCAAGTCATTCTGCACTAGAATTTTCTTAATAATGATTAAAATGTGATCGGTAAAATTTATGAACGAAGAGATGTCGTGCAGAAGACATGTCTGTACAAGGGCTGACTTTTGTATGTAAATTGAGTGTTTTTTGGCACATGCATTATGATGAAGTTGAATTAGACTACAAATATTTGAAAGTTTCTCGAAGAAAAATATTTGATAGGACAGAATGTTCTTATTTGTCTTGAAGAATTAATCACCACGCGAGTCTAGTGTGCAAGTGTGCATAAATCGGTTACATATCCTATGCAAATAACTACTACAGCACAAACATAACTAGCCATCTATTGGTGAAGGTGACTGACCTGTGGATTCCCTCGACGCAATATCCTAGCAGGCGGACAAGGTTTTTATGCCTGACGTGGCCAATAGCCTCAACTTCAACCCTGAACTCCTTTTCCGCCTGGCCCCTGTAGTTCCATATCAAAACACAGTCAATATGATGACAGTACACAGAGGATAGCATACTATTTCAAGTTTTGAAAGTGCTGTGTTTCAAAGATCAAATATAATTCAGAGTTCCTTACATGTTATTCAGAAGCTTTTTTATTGCAACATCAGTCCCGTTTATGAGTCGACCACGGTAGACTACCCCATATCCACCCTCTCCAATGATATTCTCCTTAGAAAACCGATTGGTAGAATGCTCCAGATCCCTCAGAGTGAACCAATGGCCCCAACCCAGGTGTGAAAATTCTGGGAGACCAACCAGAGGGGACGCGGAGACAGTTGCATACTGAGTATACTGCCTCCTAGCATTGCCCGAGTTGCCTTCGTCACCAGAATACGAACTACCAGCCCTATCGCATTGGTAGACCGAGCTGCACTGGCTCAAATTATCAGCATCACTTGATTTCGTCCTAACCAAGTGCCCCAGCATTTTCCCGGAATCTTTATCATGAGGTTTCTCTTTTACTGTCAGTGCATGGCTCTCTTGCACTTGGTAGTTCTCAACAACAGCGTGTTGCCGCACTTCATCCACCGCAATCTCCTTCGATACATCCGGGATTTGAGATACTGGGATGTTATCAAAAGACTTCTTTGGCTTCCTCCGATATATCGACCAGAAGCACATGAAACCTAGTATACAGAAGATTACCACCCAGATACTGATGCCAATCACTATCCACAGCCTCAGACCAAACGGCGGTGTCTTGGATGATAGCTCTGCACGTAGGCTTTCGCCTGTCGGCATCTTTATTTCTGAGCAGCCTGCACACCAGGTTCAGCAATGCAATGCTAGCTTAGCAATCATTCCATTAGATGTAATGCAATGAAGCAATTCATTGAACACAGCAAGAAGACAAACTGAGATTAATATCAGAACATGGCATGGACATCATTGAACACATCAAGAAAGACAAATTGAGATTAATATCAAGGAAGATAAGCTGAGGTTAATATCAGAACATGACACTAAATTCATTGAACACAGTAAAGATAAGCTGAGATTAATTCCAGAACATGGCACACACTTCACTGAACACAGCAAGCAAGACAAGCCGAGATCAATATCAGACATGCGTAGTATAGCATACTTATCTGAATGAGGACAATACAACAATAATAAGCCGGTCTACACTACAGAGCAGGAAGCAATCATTATCCATAAAAAAATCAAAAGAGGAGGAGGAAATGGGAAGAACATGTCTGAGGCGCAAGTTTCATGTGAGAGTGAGGCGAATTAAAAGAGCCAAGGCATTGGTGGGGAAATCGTCTGCTCTCCGACTACCTGCCCCTCCCAGGATGAACACTGCTCCTGGGAGCGCACGGCCAGGTAGATCAACAACACCGCGTATTATCACTAGGAATTTATTGGAGAAACCAAATCGCGCATTTGCTGGAGTGAGGGAAACCAAAATATCCCTGTCAAATCAAATCAAAACTTTCCCCTTTACCCTTGGCCGGAAAAGATTCGATCCGCTTCCTTCCTCGCTACCCCGGGAAGGGATTCAGTCCAATCCAATCTAATCTAATCGAGTCAATCTGGAGCTCACAGCAACAGCATTGGATCAAGAAACATGATCCAGGAACAGCTCACGCTGTCGCAGAGAGCATGGACACATATAGCAGCTCCAATGCGAACCAGGCAGGAGAAGAGGGGGAGGCGGACGGAGGGTTGAAGCAAACCTCTCGAGAAAGCGAAGACTGGAAAGAAACCCCAGGCGGCCGCCGGCCACCACCCCCGCTAGGGTTCTTGGAGCAGTACTAGCGGTATTGGTACCGCACTGTCAGTCACTACCCCCCACCTTGCCGCCGCTGCCGCCTCTGACTGTTCGTCCTCCGGCAGCTCCCTGGCTAGTGACAAGCTATGATGCGTCGGCGATGGACGTGGCGGAAGCTGGCCGCCTCCGGGGCGCAGTGGCAGGGGTGGATTGGGAGGAGGGAGAAGAAGGAGACAGCAGCGGAAGGGGAGCATTAAAGTTTGGGTCACAGCTGATGAGTGCAGAGAAAAAAAATAAGAAATAGGAATAAAACAGCTGTGGCACCATATTTGCTAGGAGCACCAGGTGGTGTGACTATTAAAGTTGATGATTTGCCTTAACTATGCTAGTAATGTAAAACATTTGTTCCTAAATGGAGTATAAGATATTTTGGGAGTTTAAATTGAACTCCAAAATCATATTATGTTTGAAAACGAAGAATAAGTATCTAAGTATGCTTGTTCCCTACAAAGAATTATAACTAAGCATTGGCCATGATGTGGTCAAGCCTAGAATACATAGACAATATATAGTATGTAAGTAAACCATGTTAAAGAGAAAAAAATAACTACCTCAGTCAGACTTGTAGATACACGCCCCACGTGTCATTCGATGAATGGAGTCGTGGTGCGTGGCGATCGCAAAGTTACTACACACAACACAACATTGATGACATGTCACTCTGAACTGAAAAAGAATCTTTCGAGTTAGTAAACATACTAGGCATCAACAAGAGATATCGTTTTTTGTGGGAATAAGATCCGATTGTTTTTGTATTAACCATCAACGCGTAAATTTGGTTGTCATGGTTCTAATTGTGCCAGAATATCCTATTTGGTCCTCTTTTAGAAACACCGAGTAGACAACAAGACATACAAAAACCCACGTGCACTTATTTTGACAAGTGCATCATCTTCGGATACGCATGAGCTTAGACGTAAAGCTTCAACTTTCATGAGCTTCGCATGCGGTGAATCCCAATATCCAATGAAGCCATGTTTGGTCCTATAGAGAACAACACCGGAATGGTAGGTCACTACTGCTTAGTGCATGAAATAAATGAAATAGGAACAAAAGAGTGGCGCCATAATTGCTATGGACACGAGGTGATGTGATTATTAAAGTTGACGAATTACCTTAACCGTGCTAATGATGTCTTAATAAGTGTCCTTAAAAATAATTATAACTAAGTATTGGTGTCACTATAAGGTCAAACATAGAATAGACTACATCATGTAAGTAAACTATTCTACTTTAAAGAGAAAAAAAAACTAAAACGATCTCACATACACGCTCGGTGCTTGGTGATCGACAAAGTCTCCACATGTAATGTGCCACCGTTAACAGAGAAAATGTTATGCACCGGCAGGAGACAATTGTGGATGTGAAATATGAGATTTTGTTCTTCGTGGAAATTGGTTCTAATTACTACCTCTTATCAAACATGAACAAGAAAAACTTGGTTATCGTATATCTTCGAAATGTACGAGAGGATCTTATGCATCGTCAAGAACTCAAGATACACTAGTAGCTCATTTTTCAAAAAAGGATAATGTTCCCTGAAATCGGTAATACCTGTGGCTGAATAAATAGACGCTCATAATATATGTTGCCTAATTACATATATCTAGATATATTTCAGTAGCTCAATACCTATAAAATAATTCTCTCCGATCTATAATACTTGTCGTTGAGTAGACGCTCCGTAATACTTGTCGCCAAATCGTATGCATCTAGATATATATTATAGTGTTCCGCAAAAAAAAGATATATATTATAGTGTTTATTCAGCGATAAATATTATGAACAGGAGGGTGTACCAAACTTTTGCTAGGAGCTCATCCTACTTCTTTCTCTTCGCGGGAGAGGGAGTCCGCGCTAATTCTACAATCTCATCATAAACCTTTGGCAGTAGTTCAACCATTTGACACAAAGCTATCCGGGACCCACATGCCAGTGGCCGCGCGCGATTCCTGTGTAGCCTAGCGGCGTGCGCCACGCGGCGACGGTGGGCCCGACACGCGGCTGTGTGAGGTCAAACGGACGCACAGTCCCAAATCTACGGCTCGCTCCGCTGCCGCTGCTGCTCCATGCCACTAGAGATATAGAGAGTTTTACGATTTTGCCCCTCGATCGTGCGGGCCCGCGGGAAACTGAGGACGCGCCTCGCTTTTTCTGCGCGGTCCGAGGCCCAGCTGGCTCTCTCAACGGCTAGCTCCTCGGGCTGGGCCCACCCGGCCCATGACGCAACGCAACGCAACGCCGCGTCGTCGGCCGTCGACGTCGTGTGCTGTTGTTTATCGGTTTTGGACGGTGGCGTGCTGACGTCGTGTGCGCGATGTGCGCACGTGACGAGGAGTCGGTCAAATATGAGCTCTCATGTTTTAGTATCTGATTTTTCGTTCTGTTATCTGGTAAGAGTACCCGCGACCGATGGCTGGCTTATAGATTATCTCTCTTTTTTTGCGAATAACTTATAGATTATCTCGAGTTTCATTCTCAGCAGCTGGCTGAAATGATGGCTTCTGCGCAAGTATCGAATCATCGGCAGTGTATCTGTCCGACATGTGGGGCTGCCTGAGAAGACAGTCACCGGACGAGATGGATGGATGGAAGGAGTATGTCGTCGACTCAAATGGGCACCCACAGACTCGAGCTCGACCTCGCCCATGCTTCCCTACCGGTTTTTGGGGAGCCATCTGTTTGGCATAGGCTAACTTGAACTTTGCGTTTATGTACATTTTGTTGGTAGCTAGGGTGGCTCAGTGTGGCCTTCGTGCCTAGCCCCGGCCCTATGTATTTTGGTGTCTTTGGGCAACGTAAAAAAAAGGGCCCTTTCAAAATGATATTTAGTATAACTAGATATATATAAACTCTCGGTTTGTTCGCATATTACAGTAAAAATAATTATAAAATGGCAGCAAAATATAAAATGGATTTTACACTAGTTTCATTACCTCAAATAAAGACCAAATTACCATGAGTACTTCAACAATTATTTTTTTTGAAACGAGGCAAAAGACTTGCCATTTTCATTAATAAAGAAGAAGTACAGAATTTGGCCAGTTTATTAGCGGGAAACCGGCCGAAAACCGAAATAAGTGCCCCAACGACCGTCATGGAGCACGACCGCCGCGGGGGCACAGAGCCACCCTGGCAACCCACACGAGATACACAGACCACCGAAGCGAGAAGTCGTCGCGGTTGACCTTCAACGTCATCGTCATCACTCTTCAGCGACTCCGACTTCACCGAAGAACCAACCACCAAGACCTCGCCGAAGCGGCATCACCGTGAGGCTCAAGCCGGCCACCGCCAAACAAGTGACTCCTCGTGAAGCACGCCGAGGAGGAGGCAGCTCCGACTTCAACTGTGACCTTCATAGGAGAAGTTGCACGCCTTGCACCGACGCAAGCACCAATCAAGTGGCATCGTTGCCACAAGTCGCCTCGCAGCTCCGACTTCACCATCACGGCAGGGGTGACGAAGAACATGCCGCAACTCCGATCCGCTCACCATTGTCATCGTCGCCACGCAACCCATGACGCCAACACCATCCAACTTCCACGGGTCCCTCCGGCCTAAGCAGCTCCAAATCGATGCCCTCAAGAGGGAAGACGACACAAGAATGCCGCCATCGACCGATCACGGCGGATCTAGGGATTTCCCCGGAGCAAACCCAGACAAGAAGCCACAACGTCACCTCGGCGATGCCTTCAAGAAGGGAGCGGCGCCCGAAGCCGCCGCCATCGCCGGCCTCGGCCAGCTGCCGGCCGGCCAGCAACCGAGACAAGGCGTTAGCCTGGGACTTGTCGCGCCATCCTGCTTCGTGCCCAAGACCGGACCACCTTCTTCCACCATGCCCACCAACACTTCGCCGCTGCCGGCGCAGCCGCCCCGAACTCCACCGAGCACCTACCACCGCACCATTGCAGCACCACCACGGCCGGGGCCTCCCGCGCCGGCCCGGCCGCGACGCCCGGACCACCCACGCCGGAGCCGGCCCGCGAGGCCTGGATCCAGCCCGGCGGCGCCCCGCCACCCTCGGCGCCGCCGCCCCCACACGGCCGGCCTCCGCCCGTCGCGCCCGCGAGGTCCACGGCGACCTCGCCCCGAGGCCTCCGCCCCGGCGCACCGCGACGCCCCTGCGCAGCCCGCGCCCCGCGGTCGACGCCGCCGCCGCGCGTCTCCACCCACGCCTCCACGGCGAGATCCCGCCCCGACACCTTTGGCGGCGAGGGCGCCCGCCGCCACCGCGGCGACGGCCAGCGGCAGCGGCGGCGAAGGGGGCCGAGCTGAGGGGAGCCCCGGCGGCGGCGGTAGCTAGGGTTCCCCGAGCCGCCCCGTGCGGAGCGACGCGGGGTCTGTTTTACTTCAACAATTATGCTTCAATGCTTCTCCAAAAAGCTTCTCCGCGCATTCCTCGATGCAAAACCATTGACAATTGTTTCAAGATCAATGCTTTCCAAGATATCCTTCTCAATACAACATGTAGCCAAGCTATTCAATCTATCTTGTAACATAGTTGACCTCAAACAATTTTTTACTAGCTTCAGTTTAGAGAAATTTCTTTCAGCTGAGGCTACAATCACAGGTATAGTTAAGAGGATGCGATATGCAACTGACACATTTGGATATCAATCAACAGTTGCAACGAACTGAAGAATCTCAAGCAGTGACAAATCATCTGGAAATATTACTTGGAGAACCTTTAACTCAGAAACAAAATCATCTGACAATGTTCTCCGAGAGGCCCCTTTTCAATCAATATATCCCGTTTGGAGTTGTCAAGATTATCCCATGTTCTTGGATCATACATAGATAAAAGAGAATCATCTTGATCATCACCATTAGGATTAGATGAAGGCTGCAAATTTTCTTCCTCCATATTGTCCTCATTAACATTATCATCATCATCTGCAATTACATTCAAAAATATATAGTTACTTACTTACATTTGGAAAACATGATGCTAGTTTATTTGAGGACTGGCTAGTTAGTTACTTACTATTATTTGAGGTCTGTTCATGGACCTCAATATCTCCATCAGTATTGTCCTCATCAGCTTGTCCCGGATCAGATATTGGCCTCTAATATTGTTGTTGACATCAACATTACTTTTAACTGGAAAATACTTATTCAAATCGCTTCTTTGCGATTCCCTAATCTTTTCATCTTGCTTTCTCTTCCTTTTTTCCGCAGCACCAGACAATTGTTTTGGCGGCATTGTAACACCTATAGTGATGAATGAATTTACATCAAATTAAAATCCTAGAAATAGTTCTAGATTAGAAGAAAGAATTAGCCGGGAATCAGTTGAGGACTTACAAAGAGGCCGGACGGGCACGATGGCCGGGCGAGCCGAACACAGGGAGGGAAGACCGGAAGAGATCGGCCGGCGCAGCCCCTGCCTGGATCGGTCGGCGAGACGACTGGCGAGGCGAGGGCACGACCGCGCGAGGCGATACGATACGCACGCGGCGACTCTTCGGCTCGCGAGGCGATACTGATCGGGCGCAGGGGCTGATCGGGCGATTCGATAGTCTGGGGAGGAGCCGAACGGAGTAACTTCTACGTATTTCGTTTCTAGAGTTGGGCCTGCTGACCAATTTTTTTTCCAGCCCATATAGCATAGAAAAAAAGCCTCCATCTTGCCCCCAGGCCTGGGCCCTTGGCGACCGCCCAAGCCTGCCAAGGGTCAGGGCCGGCCATGTTCGCGCCGTCGTGTGGGTGGGTGTGGGCTTGATCTTGTCTTTGTAGGTTTTCGTCCGGTTTTTTTCTAAAAACCGGGTCCCTTCTAGTTAATTAATGGTGAGTCCAAAGCTTTTGCCTCCGTTTTAAAAAAAAATTAAAAAATGCAAAGTATATAAAATTAGAACCGTATTTTTTGCTATCCCTCATATCCAAATTAGTTAAAACTTTATGTACATACAAATATATTTAGTACTACTACCTATAGATTCTGGCGAGAAGACTCGTTGGACGTGATTACTGCAGATGTGGCAAGCTAATAGATACGGTCCCTCTTAAGCACTTGTTTAAATTACTTGGAGCGTGTCCCCGACCCATTCTTTGTTCCTTTTTCTTTTGACTTGGATGCTATGCTAGCTGCTTTGCTGACCAGTCAAAACCCTCTTAGTTGGTTGGCAGCTCCCTGTTTCGTTCTAGGCACATATTTCACTGTGCAGATTATTTTAACACATGTTATCTTGAGCCATCCTTTTTTGGAACCTATTGGTCGTGCAAGGGGAGTGTGTGTCTTGCACGTCTTAGGTATGTTCCGTTCATGATTTAAGCTATGTTGTCCATTTTATTTGGTTGCTTATAATGTGAGCAACTATTTCCTTTTGCTGGTAGGCTACACACAATCTATTTTTGTTCCGCTGATGCAAATCTCATGTGTTTGGATGCATACAAAGGTTGCATATCATTGATATGGTCCGAATATGGTGAGCTTGCCATGTCACTGCATTTACATTTGATCCTAGAGAGAAATCAGAAAATCATGATCTTGACGATCATCACAATGGGGCCGACAATGATGAAACCTTTCATCCTACTCTCTCTTGGACCGATGTGTGCTCCTTTACCTATAGGCATAACTTCAACATCAATTGTCTGATTAGCCATAGTCTCATTAGCCAAGAAACTATGGTGCTCCTCATGTGCATTCTCTAAAGTGGCATACCCTTATACCCTTTATAGCGGTTGTTGGAGAAATCATTGACTTAATCTTGGCAAACGCTCCATGAATTATAGACTCCTAGTTGCTTAGCTCTGTACACCACATACCACCACAATAAAAGTGAGTGTCATCCTAGCACCGTAAGCACAGGCGGACCTTCATGGGGGCCAAAGTGGGCCGTGACCCCCCCCAACGAATTTGCAAAAAAACTACTACTACCCATATAGCCCATTAGTCTCTAGAGCCCATTAGCTATTTAGGCCTGTTTTGGAAGGAGACTGAAATCACGTAGCTTCAGTCTCAACTCGTTCCTGTTCTCGATTGTTTTGTTCTATCTCCAGTCTTGTTATGGTCTAGAGCAGCAACTCAAACATTTTATTGTGGATGCTTCCAATGATAATGAGATGAAAAAAGTGTCAACATTGACAAAGCTTTGTCGCTGCCTTGTTGAAAGTGGGCGAAGTTCTATCTACAACCTAATTGATAGGTTGCTCCGATTGGTTGTGACTCTGCCAGTTTCTACGGCAAGCGCTGAACGCGCATTTTCAACTTTAAGATCATCAAGACAAGGTTGCGTAACAAAATGGAGGATGAGTTTCTTGCCAACAGTTTGCTAGTAAACATAGAAGGGGAAATTGTAGAGAAGTACACCTATGATGATATTCTCTTGCATTTCACGGGTGCAAAGAGAAGAAGATCTGATCTGGAGTGAAAATCCTTGGTTAGTTAGTATATAGTTTATTCTGTTTTAGTTCTTTTGGAGTAGCTTATGCATATATTGACATCGGAAATATATTTTGTAGACAATATCAATTTAAATATAGAAGTTTCTGAAAATGCTACAAATTCTAGCTTGTCATTGCCACTTGATTTTGTCTTTCAAAATTAAATTTCATGTCATGTTATAGCTTCGCCCCCCCCCCCGCGTTTTTCTGCAAGGTCCGCCACTGACCGTAAGATTACCATCACATGAGGGGGTATATACCACCTCATTAAAATACACATGCTTACATAAGAGAATAGAACTGGAATGGTGAGATACAACCTTCCTAATGTCGTCCAGTTATCCTTCCAGAAAGAAGTTCGGTTTGCATGGTTCAGTTTGCAGAAGGTAGCCGCTTGCACAATGGGTATTGATTTTAGAATTGACTTCAAAAAATGTGAATCGTGATGGTTGGGGATTGAGGGATGCTATCCTGGATGTACCAAGCAGCCATCCAGGAGAAACATGGGCCAGCGCCTGTTGAAAGGAGCTTGGAGGTGAAGTTGGCCATTATAGCTTTGTTGTTTAACCGCATGTCTCTGATCCTGAGGCCCCGTTGCATTTTTTTGGCATTGTCACAATATCCCATGCGACAAGACAATGGCCACCCAATATTTTGTCCTTGTTTTTCCAATGAAAAGCACGTCTCAGCTTGTCCACTGCCTCAATACTTGCTTGATCCCATTCGATACAAGCAATGAAGCCATTTGGGATTGCAGAGAGAACAAAGTTGGCCATTTGGATTCGACCACCTGATGACATAAGCCTTGGCATCCAACCTGGCAGACGTCTTTGAATCTTGTCAATTATTGGTTGCAGGAGTTGTCTGGAAATCTTACTGGCTGATAGCGGCAGACCCAAGTAGGTGCAAAGGCAGGGCCATAATCGTACACCCCAGAATGGATGCAACATTGTTGGCCTCAACTTCTGTCATATGCCTACTGTCGCCGACCCAAGCGCCTGCGGATTAAACGGAAAATTATTATTTTTTAGGGAGTGGAAGGAAATTATCAACTTTCTGCTTATTTTTGAAAAATAAAAAATTAAAATATTTGAACATTTTTTCAAGATGTGAACATTTATTAGATCTGAATATTTTTTTTGAAGTTGAACAATTTTTCAAAGGTTAACAGAACAATTTTAAAATTTGAACTTTTAAAAAATTTGAACAAAATTTCAAATCTGAACAATTTCAAAATTTATCATTTTTAAAATCTGTAGAGATTTTAAATATGGGTATTTTCACAATTTGAACATTTATTAAAATTTGAACAAAATTTTAAATTTGAAAAATTCCGAAAATCGAACATTTTAAGTTCGAACAATTTTCAAATCTGGAAAACAGGTAGAAAAAAGAAAACTGAACCAGGAACCCAAAAAATAAAAATAAAAACATACTAGAAAACAAGACTGAAAAACCAAACTGATAAAGGCAAAACAGAACAATGGGCCTGGTTCAAACCTGACCAGGGGTGTGCGGTACCGAGTAGGCACATAACTTGTCAGTATACAGGAATCACCCACATTGCGGAGCATGCTTTCAGGATGCATACGAACTAGGCAACAAAATCTGGAAAAGAAAAGATCCATTATGGATTGGTGCATGCATGTTCCCATATCAAATAATTGTGGATGCTAGATTATTGTCGGCACTTTTTTTGAAATTATTTGCGGACCAAGCTGAAGGACTTAATAGGGAGCTAGCAAGGACAGAGGCATCGTTCAAGATTCATAAAGGACGGCAGCCGTACGCATAGGCTTGTAGTAGTCTAAGTGCGACATGACGAGATCATGTATCTACATGGCGTCGAGCGACGACAATTGTTTTGAGTTTAATACAACACAAGTGGAGCATACTTGCAGTTGGATAAGTCTAGCTAGATCAGACACATAAGACGAGTAGCATGTACAATCTAGCAGGTGGACGTGGAGGTCGGTCGGGCAGAAAAGAACGGCAAGATCAACAACGATAACATAGGAGGGTGATGCTTATGGTTCCTAGTTTCTGTGGAGTGGCAACACACGGTACATTGGGTGCACACTTGACATGGAAATCTTTGACATGGCAATGAAGCGGGGTTGATTCAAGAGGTGTACACATTGGAGAGCTTGAAGTCGACGAGGCGCGAGGTAGCCTAGATATCTACATGGGTTATGTTGAAGGTGGAGCTGGAGTATAACGGAACATTTCACTTGATAAGGGGCTATGGCGTAAACCGTTAGAGAGTTGAAACCTAGTTCTGCAGAAAAAGCGAGTAAGACATAGTTCATATGGGCGCCTGGAGGTTCAAGGGATATGTGAACTCGTCATCTGTCAAGGTATGATCGGTGTTGTTCTATGATGCCTACTCACGCTTCTTTTCCTGTAGACAGTGTTGGGCCTCCAAGAGCAGAGGTTTGTAGAACAGCAGCAAGTTTTCCCTTAAGTGGATCACCCAAGGTTTATCGAACTCAGGGAGGAAGAGGTCAAAGATATCCCTCTCAAGCAACCCTGCAATCACGATACAAGAAGTCTCTTGTGTCCCCAACACACCTAATACACTTGTCAGATGTATAGGTGCACTAGTTCAGCGAAGAGATAGTGAAATACAAGTAGTATGGATATATATGAGTGGTAATAGTAATCTGAATAAAATATGGCAGCGAGTAAACATGCAACAGAACAGTAAATAAACAGTGTTTGCAGTATTAGAAACAAGGCCTAGGGATCATACTTTCACTAGTGGACACTCTCAACATTGATCGCATAATAAATAATAACTTCTCTCATTTGTGCTATATACACTCTTTTGTTGGATGACAAACACCAGTCGTTGTGTAGGGCTACAAGAGCACCTCAATGCCGGAGTTAACAAGCTCCACAACATTCGATGTTCATATTTAAATAACCTTAGAGCATAATAGATCTTTGGAAAATAAACCGAGAACTAACATAGCATACACACTGTCCACATTACGCTGTGAAAGGAGGAATAGATCACATCAATACTATCATAATGATAATTAACTCCACAACCTACAAGAGATCATGATCATAGCCTACGACAAGAATCACACAGTGCACACACTAGCACCTTTACACCATGCAGGAGGAATAAACTACTTTAATAACATCACATGAGTAGCACATAAACTAGTAGCGATATAAAGCTCATCATATAGATATCAATCATGTAAGGCAGCTCATAAGATCATTGTATTGGAGTACAGAGAGAGATTAACCACATAGCTACCGGTACAGCCCTTAGCCTCGATGGAGAACTACTCCCTCCTCATGGGAGACAGCAGCGGTGATGAAGATGGCGGTGGTGTCGATGGAGGAGCCTTCCGGGGGCACTTCCCCGTCCCGGCGGCGTGCCGGAACAGAGACTCCTGTCCCCCAGATCTTGGCTTCGCGATGGCGGCGGCTCTGAAACTTTTCTCGTACCGTGGCTTATTCGTATCGAGGTTTTAGGTCAGGGAGACTTTATAGGCGAAAGGGGAGCCTCGGAGGGGCCCTGGTGGCGCCAGACAACAGGGGGGCGCCCCCCCTGGGCCGCGCCGCCACCATGTGTGGTGGGCTCGTGGCTCTCCTCCGGCCCCTCTCGGGTGTTACGGAAGCTTCGTGGAATTCTAAGATGCTTGGGCATTGATTTCGTCCGATTCCGAGAATATTTCCTTACTAGGATTTCGAAACCAAAAACAGCGAGAAAACAGGAACCGGCACTTCGGCATCTCGTCAATAGGTTAGTTTCGGAAAATGCATCAAAACGATATAAAGTGTGAACAAAACATGTAGGTATTGTCATAAAACAAGCATGGAACATCAGAAATTATAGATACGTTGGAGACGTATCAGCATCCCCAAGCTTAGTTCCTACTCGCCCTCGAGTAAGTAAACGATAACAAGAATAATTTCTGAAGTGACATGCTACCATCATAATCTTGATCAACATTATTGTAAAGCATATGACATGAATGGAGTGATTCAAAGCAATGATCTATAGTTTGCTAACAAATAGATAACATATAGCAAAACTTTTCATGAATAGTACTTTCAAGACAAGCATCAAAAAGTAAAATTTTGAGAGGTGTTTGTTGTTGTCAACGAATGGTAGCGGGTACTCTAACTACCTTATCAACCAGACTTTCAAGAGCGGCTCCCATGAAGGACGTTATCTCTACCAGCAAGGTAGATCATCCCTCTTCTCTTTTGTTTACACATGTACTTTAGTTTTATTTATTAGATGACACTCCCCCAACCTTTGCTTACACAAGCCATGGCTAACCGAATCCTCGGGTGCCTTCCAACATTCACATACCATGGAGGAGTGTCTATTTGCAAAATTAAGTTGCTTACTGATGAATCAGGGCAAAACATGTGAAGAGAATTATTAATGCAAGTTAATTAATTGGGGCTGGGAACCCCATTGCCAGCTCCTTTTGCAAAATTATTGGATAAGCGGATGAGCCACTAGTCCATTGTGAAAGTCTGTCAGAAGTAAATGACAAGATCGAAAGATAAAACACCACATACTTCCTCATGAGTTATAAAACATTGACACAAATAAGAGGTAATAACTTTTGAATTGTTTAAAGATAGCACTCAAGCAATTTACTTTGGAATGACGGAGAAATACCATGTGGTAGGTAGATATGGTGGACACAATTGGCATAGTTTTTGGCTCAAGGATTTGGATGCACGAGAAGAATCCCTCTCAATACAAGGCTAGGATAGAAAGGTTGTTTGAAGCAAACTCAAGTATAAAACGGTGAAGCAAGACTCACATATGAACATATTGTAAGCATTATAATACTTTACATCGTCTCCTTGTTGTTCAAACACCTTAACCAGAAAATATCTAGACTTAGAGAGACCAATCATGCAAACCAAATTTTAACAAGCTCTATGTAGTTCTTCATTAATAGGTGCAAAGTATATGATGCAAGAGCTTAAACATGATCTATATGAGCACAACAATTGCCAAGTATCAAATTATTCAAGACATTATACCATTTACCACATGAAGCATTTCCTGTTTCCAACCATATAACAATGAACGAAGCAGTTTTCAACCTTCGCCATGAACATTAAAAGTAAAGCTAAAAACACATGTGTTCATATGCAACAGAGGAGCGTGTCTCTCTCCCACGCAAGCATGAATTTATTCAAAGAATGCAAATAACAAAACGAAAATAAAAGCACATAGACGCTCCAAGTAAAGTACATAAGATGTGACCGAATAAAAATATAGTTTCAATAGAAGAAACCTGATAAGTTGATGAAGAAGGGGATGCCTTGGGCATCCCCAAGCTTAGACGCTTGAGTCTTCTTGAAATATGCAGGGATGAACCACGGGGGCATCCCCAAGCTTAGGCTTTTCACTCTTCTTGATCATATATCATCCTCCTCTCTTGACCCTTGAAAACTTCCTCCACACCAAACTTCAAGCAAACTCGTTAGAGGGTTAGTGCATAATCAAAATTCACATGTTTAGAGGTGACACAATCATTCTTAACACTTCTGGACATTGCACAAAGCTTCTGAAAGTTAATGGAACAAAGAAACTCATTCAACATAACAAAAGCGGCAGTGCGAAATAAAAGGCAGAATCTGTAAAAAACAGAACAGTCCGTAAAGACGAATTTTGCAGGGGCACTTAACTTGTTCAGATGGAAAAACTCAAAACTAATGAAAGTTGCGTACATATCTGAGGATCACTCACGTAAATTTGCAGATTTTTCTGAGTTACCTACAGAGAGGTCTGCGCAAATTCGTGACAGACAGCAAATCTGTTTCTGCGCAGTACTCCAAATCTAGCATCAACTTTACCATAGAGACTTTACTTGGCACAAAAACATGATAAGGAGAGGTTGCTACAGTAGTAAACAACTTCCAAGACTCAACAAAACAAAAATTTCTGTAGTAAAATAAACACATGGGTTATCTCCCAAGAAGTTCTTTCTTTATAGCCATTAAAATGGGCTCAGTAATTTTAATGGTGATGCTCTCATAAGGATGAGAGTTGAAGCAAAAAGAGAACATCAAGAAGCAAATTAAAAACACATTTAAGCCTAACCCACTTCCTATGAAAAGGAATCTTGTACACAAATAAATCCATGAAGAAAAAAGTGACAAGCATAGGAAGGCAACACAAGCGCAATTTCAAGATTCTCAACATAAAGAGGGGAAACTTAATATTATTAAGATGCATATAACCATGTTTCCCTCTCTCGTAATAACTTTCAGTAGCATCATGAACAAACTCAACAATATAACTATCACATACAACATTCTTTTCATGAGCCATATGCATAAAATTATTACTCTCCACATAAGCATAATCAATTTTATTAGTTGTAGTGGGAGCAAATTCAACAAAGTAGCTATCATTATTATTCTCATCAAGTGTAGGAGGCATAGTATAATCATAATAAAATTTACTCTCCATATTAGGCGGCACCAAAAGACCACTATCATTATAATCATCATAAATAGGAGGCAAAGTATCATCAAAGAAAATTTTCTCCTCAATGCTTGGGGGACTAAAAATATCATGCTCATCAAAACCAGCTTCCCCAAGCTTAAAATTTTCCATATCATTAACAACAATGGTGTTCAAAGCGTTCATACTAATATCATTGCTACCAGCATGCAAATAAGATTCCATAGGTTTTTTAATTTTCGCAGCAAACAATCCATGTCTTAACTCAGGAAATAGAATAAGAAGCTCATTGTTACTTTCCATTATGCCTAACTAGTGTAAACAAGAAACCAAAAGATGCAATTGCGGGATCTAAAGGAAATAGCTTCGAGCACTTACAACGGCAACGAGAAAATAACTTAGTTGCACGGGACCGGAGTATGAGTGCCTTTTACCTTTCCTCCCCGACAACGGCGCCGAGAAAATAGCTTGATGCCTACTCACGCTTCTTTTCCTGTAGACGAGTGTTGGGCCTCCAAGAGCGAGAGGTTTGTAGAAGCTGCAGCAAGTTTTCCCTTAAGTGGATCACCCAAGGTTTATCGAACTCGGGGAGGAAGAGGTCAAAGATATCCCTCTCAAGCAACCACCGCAATCACGATACAAGAAGTCTCTTGTGTCCCCAACACACCTAATACACTTGTCAGATGTATAGGTGCACTAGTTCGGCGAAGAGATAGTGAAATACAAGTAGTATGGATGTATATGAGTGGTAATAGTAATCTGAATAAAATATGGCAGCGAGTAAACATGCAACAGAACAGTAAATAAACAATGTTTGCAGTATTGGAAACAAGGCCTAGGGATCATACTTTCACTAGTGGACACTCTCAACATTGATCGCATAATAAATAATAACTTCTCTCATTTGTGCTACATACACTCTTTTGTTGGATGACAAACACCGGTCGTTGTGTAGGGCTACAAGAGCACCTCAATGCCGGAGTTAACAAGCTCCACAACATTCGATGTTCATATTTAAATAACCTTAGAGCATAATAGATCTTTGCAAAATAAACCGAGAACTAACATAGCATACACACTGTCCACATTACGCTATGAAAGGAGGAATAGATCACATCAATACTATCATAATGATAATTAACTCCACAACCTACAAGAGATAATGATCATAGCCTACGACAAGAACCACACGGTGCACACACTAGCACCTTTACACCATGCAGGAGGAATAGAATACTTTAATAACATCACATGAGTAGCACATAAACTAGTAGCGATACAAAGCTCATCATATAGATCTCAATCATGTAAGGCAACTCATAAGATCATTGTATTGGAGTACAGAGAGAGATTAACCACATAGCTACCGGGTACAGCCCTTAGCCTCGATGGAGAACTACTCCCTCCTCATGGGAGATAGCAGCGGTGATGAAGATGGCGGTGGTGTCGATGGAGGAGCCTTCCGGGGGCACTTCCCCGTTCCGGCGGCGTGCCGGAACAGAGACTCCTGTCCCCCAGATCTTGGCTTCGCGATGGCGGCGGCTCTGGAACTTTTCTCGTACCGTGGCTTATTCATATCGAGGTTTTAGGTCAGGGAGACTTTATAGGCGAAAGGGGAGACTCGGAGGGGCCCTGGTGGCGCCAGACAACAGGGGGTGCCCCCCCTGGGCCGCGCCGCCACCATGTGTGGTGGGCCTGTGGCTCTCCTCTGGCCCCTCTCGGGTGTTCTGGAAGCTTCGTGGAATTCTAAGATGCTGGGCGTTGATTTCGTCCGATTCCGAGAATATTTCCTTACTAGGATTTCGAAACCAAAAACAGCGAGAAAACGAGAAGCGGCACTTCGGCATCTCGTCAATAGGTTAGTTCCGGAAAATGCATCAAAACGATATAAAGTGTGAACAAAACATGTAGGTATTGTCATAAAACAAGCATGGAACATCAGAAATTATAGATACGTTGGAGACGTATCATTCTACAGTGGAGGCTGATTTGGTGTGGGTTCGCGATCCATAAGACTCGGTGGGACTGTAGACGAAAACGGCGATAAACCAAGACACTAATGGTTAATTATGCGGCAAGCTAAGTGTCGAGGTTGAGCAGTGTTAGCGAGTAACAGGTTCATGATGGTGATTGTCTATCGAGACCGGGAGATGGAAGAGGTTTGACCATGAAGAATCTGCGAAAGTGAATGAGACAACTGCGAATTTGACTGGAAATTACTTAAGGCAAAGACGAAATTCCTTCAAGTTTTCAGATATGTAGTCAGCAATTGTTATCACCAGAATTTGGCCAAGTCAGAGGTGGGCCGCGATCGAGATGGACGTGAAGGTATACATTTAGAAGGGATACGTGAATCGGCCTTTTATACCAAGTTGGGCTAAACCGCCCGTGTATCTGTAACATATTAAGATCACATCTTAGTGTAGAAGTTAGAGTTTATCTCGTGCACGGTTTGGTGCACGCCCACATTAGAAAGTCCCCTGGACTATAAATATGTATCTAGGGTTTATGGAGTAAACAACAACCAACGTTCAACACAAACCAATCTCGGCGCATCGCCAACTCCTTCGTCTCGAGGGTTCCTCCGGTAAGCACCATGCTGCCTAGATCGCATCTCGCGATCTAGGCAGCACGAGCTCGCCTAGTTGTTCATGCGTTGCTCGTGCTTGAAGCCTTTTTGATGGCGAGCAACGTAGTTATCATAGATGTGTTAGGGTTAGCATTGTTCTTAGTATCATATGCTTTCGTAGTGCAACCCTTGCGCATCTAGCCGTCCTTGTACCTCATCATGGGTGCGGGGACGGCACCCCGCTTGATCATCGTTTAGTAGATCTGATCCGTTACGGTCGCTCCTTGATTCATCAAGGATTAGTTTAATATCTGCAATAGTTAGGCCTTACAAAGGGTTGGAGGATCCAGCGGCATGTAGGGTGTAGTTTGCTGCCCCTAGACCGGACGTTCCGAGGATCAACCTAGTGTTGGTTTTTAGGCCTTGTCTAGGGCTGGCTTACGATCACCGTGCGTGAGCGCGAGGCCCAATCGTGAGTAGGATGATCCGATTATGCGGTGAAAACCCCAGATCGTCGTGGATCTCATACGCTTTATCTTGATCAAGCAGGACCACCATATATTCGGCCACCTTGGACGAATCATGGGTGAATCGGCTCCATGAGCCGATTCACAGGACAACCTGAGAGCCGATCGAGGCTCGTATTTAACGTGTACGTGTGTGCCCTGCAGGAAACTAAGCGAGGCATCATCCACACCTTCCTGACCAGGTATAGGTCAGGTGGCACGCCCTTGCGGTTTGCATCGGCGCGCGACCAGGGGGCTTTGCGGGCCGTCGCTCTGAGGGACTGGGGCCAGCCGCAGCCCTAAGTTGTTCCCGGCTCTACGGTGTTGGCCAGTCACTGCCCGCCGGTGGGTTTCTGACGTCAACACATTCTGGCACGCCCGGTGGGACTATCTTCAACGACATCCACCACATCGCCATCTACATCCAAGATGGCGGAAGAGACTCCGGTCACTTACGAGGACCTCACTGGCGAGCTCAAGAAGAAGTATGACGAGGCCAAGGTCCTCCTTGAAGCCGACCTCATCGGCTCTTTCCACAAGACCCGTTCGCACGGCATCAAGCGCGATGGAGACACGCGTCCTTTGCCTGGCGTCAACACGGTCGATCTCAGCCACTCCATAAGAGAACCAGGGTTCTCTTTCGATGCCAATATGGCAGGGTTCGTGATTCGCCATGACGCGGACAAAGCAGAGAGCAGCCACTCTCGTGGCAAGGAGAAAGAGGAGGCCGTTCCACGTGACCGGCCCCAAGACGACGATCAACGATACCTGGCCGAGGGGGAGGTGAGAAATACACGGCATCCACGCCTATTATCCGAGCATCTCCTCAGCAAATACGAACAGCCATACAACCGACAACACCACTACGATAACGACAATGAAGGATATCGTCGGTCTGATGCAAACGGGAGGTATCGCCAACATGGCAGAGATGACGACGGATACGAACGTCGCGCCAGAGGGAGGTCAAAGGAGCAAGACAACATGGACAAGCACTGGAACTGCCCCTTCTTCAAACATTGCTGGGACTCAGGGATGAGCCGACTGCCGACAGTCGAGAACTGCCCAGAATGCGCACAGCAAGGGAGAAGGACGAACGAAGTTTCAGTGTTCAAACGCCTAGGGCCTCTCCCACCTCAGAGCAAACGGACTGAGTCACCTCAAGGAGAAGACTTCGAGGAGTCAGAAGGAGAGGAAGATAGGTACCACCGACCAAGGTGGTGCCCTGGTAGACTCAGCCAGTCTCAGGAGCGCCGGGTGCATCGGCCGCGAAGCTTGGAAGAAGCCGAGGCACAGTACCTGTACATGTTGAGAAGGGCGCGGCCCGATCTGGCCGCGGAAATCCAGCGAATAGTGGGGACAAAGGCGCGCCCGCCAAAGAAAGTATGGCGCCCCAAACAGGCGAAAGCCGGTGCACAAGCATCGGCTGATGCCGATGCATACGCGTCGGCAGACACAGACATGGTCCCGAAGTGGACGACGTATGAACAGCGCCGTACAGAATTGTACCAGGGCAAGTACAAGCATGCCACCCTGATTGAGAAGAGCAAGGATGAAGGTTCTGCAAGAGATCAGGAGTTCACTAGTGCTGAGCGGATCCAGGGGACAAAACCCGTGTCCTGCAAGTGGGCAAAGCAACCCGAGCCTGCAAAAGGGTTCGACTTCGATCTGAGCAAAACGGAGCAAATTTTTGATTGGCTCCTGAAGGAAAAACAGCTGAAGTTACCCGACGGCCATAAAATCCCCACGTTACAAGAGATGAACGGCAGACCTTACTGCAAATGGCATGACACGTCCACCCATGCCACCAACGACTGCAAAGCCTTGCGCGGACAAATTCAGATGGCGATAGAGCAAGGCCGGTTACTCTTCGATCGGTTTGCCATGAAAGTTGACACGCAGCCTTCCCCGGAGGTCAACATGGTCAACCCCGAGCCACTTCATGAGACGCGAGCCAGCTGGCTCGTCCGATATCAATAGGGCGGGGCTCGCGGATCGCCATGGCGAGGATAAACCCGAGGGCGGTCGCGCCCGCGGAAAAGGTGAAGTGGTGGCCGGTCCACACGATCGGCCCCAAACGATGAAAAGGGACGCCAACTCCGAGCAATTGGCCGATGTTATCCTCAACATGCGCGTTACCTATGTTCAGCATTGACCTAGGAGGCGATGGAAAGCTGGGGTATGGGTTTTCATCGGCCGACGAGCTAGAAGAGATTGAGGAAGTCAAGAAGGAGATCACGAAGTTGTTGGACGCCTGGGTTCATCGGGTCATGCGGGTACGCCGAGAGGACTTCCAATGTAATGCCTGTGGAGAAAAAGGATGGCCGGTGGCGCGTTGCCATAGATCTTCGAAATCTCAACATTCACGTAAATAGCCGGATCGACGACTACAAGGGAAGACGATTCCAGCGATCGGCTAAAATTGCTCGTACCACCCTTGTTTACTGATGTGCTATTTCGTATGGTGAGTGGCGAGAAAAGCTTGAATTGGCTGATAAGCCGATATCTTCAATCACTTGAAGGATTCGGCTCGGGGGGCATATGCACACGGAGAAGTACAAAGCCACGAAGTACGTACCTGGGGGAAGCCGATCCATAAATCGATCGGCTAATAAAAAAAAAAACCAAAATACAAAAATTTTGAGCAAAGCCGATGCACGGCCATCGACTCAAGGGGCTGCTATGAGCAGAAGCCTGATGGAGCAGTCACCAAGTAACGAGGCTCTGCTGAAGGGCAAACACACCGGTGGCTTTCCTCGAAGTCCAGCGTTGCTAGAAGGAGCGGCAGGCATCACGACCCTGATTAACCGCAGGAGCAGCACAAACATGCAGTTCAGGTTAAGGGTGAGCCCGACGAAGGAGTATGTCTCTTCCAAGACCAGGAGGACAGTTGATGATGAAGCGATCGGCTATGGCATGTTTTGATCAAGGTTGGGCTACGGTGGTGACTTGGTCGGCGTTACTGTCAGAGGTTGTTGCGACCAAAGTGGGGGAGAGCATCAGGAAAACATCCTCACCGGGAGTTGCATCAGCTCGCCAAAGATGATGAGACGAGTATGAACGTGCATATCGGGCCGGGATCATGAGAACAACCGACGGTCGTCCGGTTAAACTAAGCTGCATTCTCACCGGAGATTGCGTTATTGAGCTGAAGAAGCTCGGGGGCAGCTCACCTTGAAGGTTCTCTCGCTTTTTGAGAGTCGGTTTGGTTAGAATCGGCTAGTATCGGACCACAATTGAGAAGGCGATAAGGGCCCAATGCGGCTGGTGCACCTTCATTCTCGCCTTGACTAAGGCTCGGGAGCGGATGGCCTTGAAAATTCCTCACTCCGAAGAGCCGATGGTGTTGAAGTCGGCTATCCCTACATTGTAACCATGTGGAAAGGTGGCGGGCTCTTGCGAAACAAAACCGCCGGGGTTGGCGGGAGGAGTTTGAAGAAGGAGCCATCGTTGTTGATCGAGCTCTAGACCGGTTTGTCGCCGCAAGGAAACGAGCATCACAAGGGAAGTTGTGGGCAAATGGTACTGTTATACAGGTGCATCAGCTTTGACGTCAAGATGCTTCAGCCATGGTCTTGGAAGCCTTCCTGGAGGCGTCAGTCCAGGAGTTTTGCCGTCAGAACAAACACCGCGATCGGATGATTGTGAAATCTAAAAGTCCAGGGGTCGCGAGGCTGCGCGCTCGACCTGTCCGGTGGAAAGTTTGGGTCTGAATTTCATGGGTTGCAAGGTAACATCTGAGAAGGCAATTAGATCGATCTGTCTTGCAATCTATTGGAAAGGCTGATGCATTGCCATCGGCTCATTGAGCATCGACCGAATCAACAATCGGCGGATTCGGTACGAAGGGCAATCGGCTAAATCATCACCAAGGAAATCGAGTAAGATCAATTGGGGAATTCTTCATTGATAAACAAGGATTTCTTACATAAAGAGCCGATTGCTCTCAAAAGGAATTGCTAGGGGGGAACATTGCCCCGTCTACTACTCCTAGCTCTACCCTATCTAGGGGCCGCTGCTCCCCTCGTCGTCGTCTTCATCACTGTCGTCGGCGCTGCTCCCGGCCGGCTCATCATCGCTGCTGTGGCGGCCGCCGGCGGGACCTTCGTTGTCCTCGTTCACCTTGTCAGCATCGTCATCGCTGTCGAAGTCGCTGAGATTGCCGGGCCAGGGGCAGTGGCGCTTGGCCGGCGGCTCGTCAGAGGAGCTTTCATCCTCTTCCTCCTCCACCTCCTCGGAGGAGGTTACTCCCTCCCAGAGAAGGTCGTCTTCATCGCTCTCCACTGCCCCATTGGCAAGGCTGCGGAGGACGCTTTCCCCATCAGTCAGAGATTGATCATCCTCTGACCAAGTGGAGAAGTCGTGGCTTGGTTCGTCCCCGGCCTCGATGGCGCGGCGGATGTTGGCCGCCTGGGCCTCCTATGGGTCCCACTCTGGAGTCGGCTCACGAGAGGGGGAGGACTGGGTAGAGAGACCCGATGAGGAGGAAGGAGAAGACATGGCGGTGGAGGGGGGCTTTTGGAAGTACTAGTGCGAAAAGGGGATGAAGGAGGGGGCTACAGGAAGTGGCCAAATAAAAGGGGGGAATCTATGGTTTAATGCCTAAGCAGTTACCGAGGACGTGGTGCCAGAACCGTCAAGTCGTGCAGAGAGGGCGAGGAAGCAAGACGTCATCATAGAGGACCCCTCGAGGAAAAAACTGCGACGCCTCTGCCACGACATGGCCCTACGAAAGAAAAGCGTAATGATTTTGGAAATGTCATTTCCAAAACCAGGGGGGCATGTGTTATCACCGAAATTTGGCCAAGTCAGAGGTGGGCCGCGATCGAGATGGACGTGAAGGTATACATTTAGAAGGGATACGTGAATCGGCCTTTTATACCAAGTTGGGCTAAACCGCCCGTGTATCTGTAACATATTAAGATCACATCTTAGTGTAGAAGTTAGAGTTTATCTCGTGCACGGTTTGGTGCACGCCCACATTAGAAAGTCCCCTGGACTATAAATATGTATCTAGGGTTTATGGAGTAAACAACAACCAACGTTCAACACAAACCAATCTCGGCGCATCGCCAACTCCTTCGTCTCGAGGGTTCCTCCGGTAAGCACCATGCTCGCCTAGATCGCATCTCGCGATCTAGGCGGCACGAGCTTGCCTAGTTGTTCATGCGTTGCTCGTGCTTGAAGCCTTTTTGATGGCGAGCAACGTAGTTATCATAGATGTGTTAGGGTTAGCATTGTTCTTAGTATCATATGCTTTCGTAGTGCAACCCTTGCGCATCTAGCCGTCCTTGTACCTCATCATGGGTGCAGGGACGGCACCCCGCTTGATCATCGTTTAGTAGATCTGATCCGTTACGGTCGCTCCTTGATTCATCAAGGATTAGTTTAATATCTGCAATAGTTAGGCCTTACAAAGGGTTGGAGGATCCAGCGGCATGTAGGGTGTAGTTTGCTGCCCCTAGACGAGGACGTTCCGAGGATCAACCTAGTGTTGGTTTTTAGGCCTTGTCTAGGGCTGGCTTACGATCACCGTGCGTGAGCGCGAGGCCCAATCGTGAGTAGGATGATCCGATTATGCGGTGAAAACCCCGGATCGTCGTGGATCTCATACGCTTTATCTTGATCAAGCGGGACCACCATATATTCGGCCACCTTGGACGAATCATGGGTGAATCGGCTCCATGAGCCGATTCACGAGACAACCTGAGAGCCGATCGAGGCTCGTATTTAACGTGTACGTGTGTGCCCTGCAGGAAACTAAGCGAGGCATCATCCACACCTTCCCGACCAGGTATAGGTCGGTGGCACGCCCTTGCGGCTTGCATCGGCGCGCGACCAGGAGGCTTTGCGGGCCGTCGCTCTGAGGGACTGGGGCCAGCCGCAGCCCTAAGTTGTTCCCGGCTCTACGGTGTTGGCCAGTCACTGCCCGCCGGTGGGTTTCTGACGTCAACAGCAATAGCGAGGATGACGAGTTCGATAATTCTTATGCGTGACACCAAATATGTGTGTTGTTCACTTTCGCATAGACTACAAGAAGCTACCAATGTGACAATACATTGATGTTGTCGGGATATGGTGACTTTATGATTGATGTGTAAGGGCGTTGAATGTATACTCGAGAGAGTTGGGAGCACATAACAAGATTGTGGTAGAACTTAAATTTTCACGGAAGCATGTTGACGATGATGAAGAAAGGAAGGAACTACAATTATAGGTAGTCATGTGAAGTCAAGAAAGTAGCAGCGGAGCTCATGATTAACGGTTCAAGTCCAGGTACACAGATGTTTGTGCATGATACCTTCAAGATAGCGAATATCATATTCGCCATGGTGGAGATTATTGACATATGTGTCGACTGACATATGTGTCAAGTATGTGTACGAGTAGTCCTATAAGAGCATCTCCACCGGCGCGCCCCATAGCAGCCCCGATAGCGTTTTGGGGGCCAGCAGCGAAAATGGGCTCACACCGGCGCCACAAATAGCGCTGGCGCCTTTTCGAGCCCAATAGAAGCGCCGGCAACTCCGTGCTGGCCCCTTGGCGAAGGGCACGAATCGGGCGCGCCGACGCCTCGCGAGGTGAATTTTTTTGGGCGTTGGAGCCGCCTATCAGCCACACATCCCAAAATTATAATTCTTTTCCACCAAAACCTCGTCCCCTCCGCCGCTCATTTCCCCGCCCGCCGATCCATCTCCCATCCAGCCTCCAACCCCAAAAACGGGAGAAGGAGAAATGCCGCTGCTCCTTTGCGACGGCCGTCCGCAAAAGGCGCCTCTCTCGGCGCAGCGAAAGCGGTGGCTGCTGCGGAAGTGTGCCTCAGCTTGGGCGGCGGCCAGCCCGAATGGAGCCAGTAGCCCGCCGGCCGCAACTTCTCGAGCTCACCATCATCGCTGGGGTACTACGAGGGGTACTACGCGGAGGTGCCGTCGCTCTCACAGATGCGACTGTCGTAGATGGACGACCGCGCCCGCTACTCCCCCGAGTACGTGGACATCGACATGACCTTCGACCTCAACGCGCCGTTCTCGCTGGATTCGGCGCCGAGGGTCAGTGGCGCCTTTCGCTTCCCTGTCGACCTGAACTCGTCGCTTGACCTGCGTCGCCCGGGAAGCACCGACGGCCACGTGACAGACGACACCGGCCTTCCCCGCCACCTCTTCCCCGACGAGGGCAGAAGCACCCACCAGGTGTTCGGCAGCACGTCCGGCGTGTCCATGGGCGAGGACGAGGTGAGTTTCCTTACTTTTTATGTGTTATGTCCATCGTAGACACCAGCGGCGATTCAAAGTAGGTAACTTATTGCGTAGGTTACTGTCGGGGACGAGATCCTCAACGGCTTCATACGTGGCCAAGCCTATGAACCCCCCATCAACGAGTATGAAGAAGATGCCGAGGAGGACGAAGGTGAGGAGGAGGTCCAGGAGGAGTTGGTCGATGCCAACACCGGCGGTGAGCACGACGAGGACGACGACACGCAACCATTCCAGCGGCACTCATGGTCCGAGGTGGAGGTATTTGGAGGATGTATGTCTCATCGAGGCATGGAAGCAAGTATGATTTTGCCCCATCACCGGCGACAACCAAACCGGAGGCAAGTACTACAAGCGCGTATTCGATGCCTTCAACGAGAAGAACTATGGTGACTACTCCACCATCAACATGAACCGGAACGAGGGCGCCCTCTCCCATCGTTGGAACATCATCAAGGTGGCGTGTATCAAGTTCCATGGCTACTATGAGAAGATTATGGGCCGGAAGAAGAGCGGCAAGACGATGGTGGATTGGGTATGATCTACGCCCATTTGGTGGTGTCTATTTCATAATGCATTATAGTGCATCATGTATTGTTAGATGCTCGACGCCCTCCAGATGTTTGATGACCCACAAGTATAGGGGGTGTATCGTAGTACTTTCGATAAATAAGAGTGTCGAACCCAACGAGGAGCAGAAGGTGTTGACAAGCAGTTTCGATGAAGGATTCACTGTAAATGCTCACAGACAAGTATTCATGGGGTTTTGATGTAGCAGACAAATAAAGTACAAGTAAATAAAATGCGAGAGAAATAATTTCAGCGAGTGGCCCAATCCTTTTTAGCACAAAGGACAAGCCGGTTTGTTTACTTATAATGACCAAACGTTCTTGAGGACACACGGGGATTTTAGTCTAGTGCTTTCGCTTCATATAGTTGATTAATCTTCATTGTTTTGATAAGTGTTGTGTGGGTGAACCTATGCTAATGCACCGCCCTTCCTAGGACTAATACATACTTGTGATTATACCCCTTGGCAAGCATCCGCAATTACAAGAAAGTAATTAAGATAAATCTAACCACGGCCTTAAACTCTGAGATCCTGCTATCCCTCATGCACCGATATACTAACGGGGGTTTAGGTTGCTGTCACTCCGGCAACCCCACAATTAGCAAACGAATACAAGATGCACTCCCCTAGGCCCATAAAGGTGAAGTATCATGTAGTCGACGTTCACATGACACCACTAGAAGAATAACACCACAACTTAAATATCATAACATTGAATATTACTCAACCATAATTCACTACTAACATTTAGACTTCACCCATGTCCTCAAGAACTAAACGAACTACTCACGAGACATCATATGGAACATGATCAGAGGTGATATGATGATGAATAACAATCTGAACATAAACCTTGGTTCAATGGTTTCACTCAAAAGCATCAATAACAAGTAGAAATCAATACCGGGAGAGTTTCCCCTATCAAACAATCAAGATCCAACCCTAATTGTTACAGCGGTGACGAGATGCAGCGGTGGAGATGGCGGTGTAGATGGTGGAGATGATGACGATGATGATCCCAATGATGCCCAGCTCGATGACGGTGGCGATGGCGTCGATTTCCCCCTCCGGGAGGGAATTTCCCCGACGGATTCCTGCCCGCCGGAGAGCTCTTTTCTCTCTGGTGTTTCTCCGCCCCGCAGAGGCGGCTCTGTCAATTCTCCGTAACTCCCTGTGCCTTAGGTTTTCGGGGAGATGATGTACGCGAAGGAGAGGAGGCCAGAGGGGGCTGTGGGCCCCCTCCCCACAAGGCGGCGCGGCCAGGCCAGGGCCCGCGCCGGCCTATGGGGGGCCCATGGCGGCCCCTCTCGGCCCCTCCTTTTGGCTCCCTTCGTCTTCTGGAAAAATAGGATTTTTCATATAATTTCCGTCAATTGTTGATCTTCCGAAATATGGTGTCCTGACGGTGCTTTTTCCAGCAGAATCCTGACTCCGGTGAATAATTCTCCAATGATCATGAAACATGCAAAATAGGTGAAATAACATAAGTATCATCTCTAAATATGAAATATATCAATGAATAATAGCAAATTATGATATAAAATAGTGATGCAAAATGGATGTATCAACTTCCCCCAAGCTTAGACTTCGCTAGTCCCCAAGCGAAACTGAGCTCAGTAAACAAGACCACATGTTTATGGAGTGAAGAGTCGATAAATAAAATACGGACAAGAAGCATCATATTGATTCACACAAGATATTCTAGTAAACATCCTCCTCATATAATTCAACTTGAAATAAGTAAAGAGAAATCACAAATAAAGGTGCATAGGAAATCATAAATGGTTATGGCAAACTTTGTTCTTGGTCAGAGAACTACTAACGGATTGTACTTATCTTCTAAGCAAAGCTTTCATATTAGAATTTATATAGCAGGGCTTTCATCCTCAATCATAACAATCTACTCATAATCATTGATAACTTTCAAAGTCATATTCATTCAGATAAAATTTGTACTGAACAAGAAAGCATAAAAGACATGATTAACTAAATCATAGCATAAATGGTTGGTTCACAACAACTCAATTGCTTGCTTAAGATAGAGGGATAGGTTCGACTCAACATAAAGTAAAGATAGGCCCTTCGAGGAAGCGGGATTAAATCATGTGCTGAGCTTTCAAGTTTGAAATCATATAGAGCATAAAAGTAAGATTATTGGGTGGAGTGGCTCTTGCCAAATGCTAGAGCGTATACGTCTCAACGTATCGATAATTTCTTATGTTCCATGCTACTTTATTGATGATACCTACATGTTTTATGCACATTATATGTCATATTTATGCATTTTCTGGAACTAACCTATTAACAAGATGCCGAAGAGCCGATTCTTTGTTTTCTGCTGTTTTTGGTTTCGAAATCCTAGTAAGGAAATATTCTCGGAATTGGACGAAACTTTCGCCCGGGGTCCTATTTTTGCACGAAGCTTCCGGAAGACCGAAGAGTCAACGAAGTGGGGCCACGAGGCAGCCGAGGAGCTAGGGCGGCGCGGCCCGAGCCCCGGCCGCGCCGGCCTAGCCCCTGGGCCCCTCGTGTGGCCCCCGACGCTACCCTTCCGCCTACTTAAAGCCTCCGTCGCGAAACCCCAGTGCCGAGAGCCACGATACGGAAAACCTTCCGGAGACGCCGCCGCCGCGAATCCCATCTCGGGGGATTCGGAGATCGCCTCCGGCACCCTGCCGGAGAGGGGATTCATCTCCCGGAGGACTCTTCATCGCCATGATCGCCTCCGGAGTGATGAGTGAGTAGTTCACCCCTGGACCATGGGTCCATAGCAGTAGCTAGATGGTCGTCTTCTCCTTGTTGTGCTTCATTGTTGGATCTTGTGAGCTGCCTAACATGATCAAGATCATCTATCTGTAATACTATATGTTGTGTTTGTCGGGATCCGATGGATAGAGAGTACTATGATTATGGTGATTATCAATCTATTGTTTATGTGTTGTTTATGATCTTGCATGCTCTCCGTTATTAGTAGAGGCTTTGGCCAAGTTTGTACTCTTAACTCCAAGAGGGAGTATTTATGCTCGATAGTGGGTTCATGCCTTCATTGACACCAGGACGAGTGACGGAAAGTTCTAAGGTTGTGTTGTGCTTGTTGCCACTAGGGATAAAACATTGATTCTATGTCTAAGGATGTAGTTGTTGATTACATTACGCACCATACTTAATGCAATTGTACTGTTGCTTAGCAACTTAATACCGAATGGGGTTCGGACGATAACCTCGAAGGTGGACTTTTTAGGCATAGATGCGGTTGGATGGCGGTCTATGTACTTTGTCGTAATGCCCAATTAAATCTCACTATATTTATCATATCATGTATATGCATTGTTATGCCTTTCTCTATTTGTCAATTGTCCGACTGTAATTTGTTCACCCAACATGCTTTTATCTTATGGGAGAGACACCTCTAGTGAACTGTGGACCCCGGTCCTATTCTTTACATAGCATACAATCTACTGCAATACTTGTGTTTTATTATTTTCTTTGCAAACATCTTCCACTCGATACGTTTAATCCTTTGTTACAGCAAGCCGGTGAGATTGACAACCTCACTGTTTCGTTGGGGCAAAGTACTTTGGTTTTGTTGTGCAGATTCCACGTTGGCGCCGGAATCCCTGTTGTTGCGCCGCATCACATTTCGCCACCATCAACCTTCAACGTGCTTCTTGGCTCCTACTGGTTCGATTAAACCTTGGTTTCTTTACTGAGGAAAACTTGCTGCTGTGCGCATCATACCTTCCTCTTGGGGTTCCCAACGAACGTGTGAGTTACACGCTATCAAGCTCTTTTTCTGGCGCCGTTGCCGGGGAGATCAAGACACGCTGCAAGGGGAGTCTCCACTTCTCAATCTCTTTACTTTGTTTTTGTCTTGCTTTATTTTATTTACTACTTTGTTTGCTGCACCTAAACAAAACACAAAAAATTAGTTGCTAGTTTTACTTTATTTTGTCTTCTCTCTATATCAAAAACACAAAAATTAGTTACTTGCATTTACTTTATCTAGTTTGTTTTATTTACGTTGCTAAAATGAATACCCTGAAAATACTAAGTTGTGTGACTTCACAAATGCAAATAATAATGATTTCCTATGCACACCTATTGCTCCACCTGCTACTACAGCAGAATTCTTTGAAATTAAACCTGCTTTACTAAATCTTGTTATGAGAGATCAATTTTCCGGTGTTAGTTACGATGATGCTGCTGCCCATCTCAATAATTTTGTTGAACTTTGTGAAATGCAAAAGTATAAAGATGTAGATGGTGATATTATTAAATTGAAAGTGTTTCCTTTCTCATTAAGAGGAAGAGCTAAAGATTGGTTGCTATCTTTGCCTAAGAATAGTATTGATTCATGGACTAAATGCAAGGATGCTTTTATTGGTAGATATTATCCTCCCGCTAAAATTATATCTTTGAGAAGTAGCATAATGAATTTTAAGCAATTAGATACTGAACATGTTGCTCAAGCATGGGAGAGAATGAAAACTTTGGTAAAGAATTGCCCAACCCATGGACTGACTACTTGGATGATCATCCAAACCTTCTATGCAGGACTAAATTTTTCTTCGCGGAATTTATTGGATTCAGATGCTGGAGGTACCTTTATGTCCATCACATTGGGGGCGGCTACAAAACTTCTTGATGATATGATGATAAATTACTCTGAATGGCACACGGAAAGAGCTCCACAAGGTAAGAAGGTAAATTCTGTTGAAGAAACCTCTTCCTTGAGTGATAAGATTGATGTGATTATGTCAATGCTTGTGAATGGTAGATCTAATGTTGATCCAAATAATGTTCCTTTAGCTTCATTGGTTGCTCAAGAAGAAAATGTTGATGTGAATTTCATTAAAAATAATAATTTCAACAACAATGCTTATAGGAACAACTCTAGTAATAACTATAGGCCATATCCTTCTGCTAATGGTAATGGTTATGGTAATTCTTATGGGAATTCTTACAATAATAATAGGAGTGTACCCTCTGGTCTTGAAGCTATGCTTAAAGAATTTATTAGTACACAAACTGCTTTTAACAAATCTGTTGAGGAAAAGCTTGATAAAATTGATACTATTGCTTCTAGAGTTGATAGACTTGCCTCTGATGTTAATCTTTTAAAATTGAAAGTTATGCCTAATAATGATATTGATAATAAGATTACTACTACAGCAAATGCCATCCAAGTTAGAATTAATGAGAATATAAGATTAATGGCTGAAGCTGCGTGCTAGGTGGGATAGAGAAGAAAATGAAAAACTAGCTAAAGAGAATAATGTAGCTAAAGTTTGGACTATTACCACCACTAGTAATGCTAATTATTCACATGTTGCTGCACCTCCTACTATCAATGGTAAAATAATTGGTGTTGGCAATGTTTCTACTTCTAGTGCAAAGCGAACAAAACTGCACTGAAATTGCTAAAACTGCTGAAACTGCTTGTGATAAAACTGCTGAAATTTTTTCCAACCTTGGGAACAACGATCCCATTGCTGTAGCTCATAATGATTTAGATTTTGATGATTGCCACATCTCTGAAGTTATAAAGTTCTTACAAAAACTTGCTAAAAGTCCTAATGCTAGTGCTATAAATTTAGCCTTTACAAAACATATTACAAATGCTCTCATAAAAGCTAGAGAAGAGAAACTAAAACTTGAAACTTCTATTCCTAGAAAGTTAGAAGATGGTTGGGAGCCCATCATTAAAATGAAATTCAATGACTTTGAATGTAATGCTTTATGTGATCTTGGTGCAAGTATTTCTGTTATGCCTAAAAAGATTTATGATATGCTTGACTTGCCACCATTGAAGAATTGTTATTTGGATGTTAATCTTGCCGATAATGTTAAAAAGAAACCTTTGGGGAGGATTGATAATGTGCACATTACGGTTAACAATAACCTTGTCCCCGTTGATTTTGTTGTCTTGGATATCGAATGCAATGCATCTTGTCCTATTGTGTTGGGAAGACCTTTTCTTCGAACCGTTGGTGCTGTTATTGATATGAGGGAAGGTAATATTAAATATCAATTTCCTCTCAAGAAAGGTATGGAACATTTCCCTAGAAAGAGAATGAAGTTGCCTTTTGATTCTATTATTAGAACAAGTTATAATGTTGATGCTCCATCTCTTGATGTTACTTGATTTGCACTTTCTGCGCCTAGCTGAAAGGCGTTAAAGAAAAGCGCTTATGGGAGACAACCCATGTTTTTACTACAGCAATTTTTTGTTTTGTTGAGTCTTGGAAGTTGTTTACTACTGTAGCAACCTCTCCTTATCATGTTTATGTGCCAAGTAAAGTTTCTATGTTAAAGTTGATGTTATATTTGGGATCGCTGCGCAGAAACAGCATTGCTGTCTGTCACGAATCTGGGCACAGTTCTCTGTAGAAAATTCGAAAAAATCTGCCAATTTACGAGCGTGATCCTCAGATATGTACGCAACTTTCATTAGTTTTGAGTTTTTCCATTTGAGCAATTCTGGTGCCAGCTTTAAATTCGTCTTTACGGACTGTTCTGTTTTTGACAGATTCTGCCTTTTATTTCGCATTGCCTCTTTTGCTATGTTGGATTCATTCCTTTGATCCATTAATGTCCAGTAGCTTTATGCAATGTCCAGAAGTGTAAAGAATGATTGTGTCACCTCTGAATGTGTGAATTATTAATGATGCACTAACCCTCTAATGAGTTTGCTTGAAGTTTGGTGTGAAGGAAGTTTTCAAGGGTCAAGAGAGGAGAATGATATACTATGATCAAGAGGAGTGAAAGCTCTAAGCTTGGGGATGCCCCGTGGTTCACCCCTGCATATTTTAAGAAGACTCAAGCGTCTAAGCTTGGGGATGCCCAAGGCATCCCCTTCTTCATCGACAACATCATCGAGTTCCTCCCCTGAAACTATATTTTTATTCAATCACATCTTGTGTTCTTTACTTGGAGCGTCGGTTTGTTTTTGTTTTTGTTTTTGTTTGAATAAGATGGATCCTAGCATTCACTTTGTGGGAGAGAGACACGCTCCGCTGTTGCATATGGACACATGTGTCCTTAGGCTTTACTCATAATGTTCAAGGCGAAGTTTCTTCTTCGTTAAATTGTTATATGGTTGGAATTGAAAAATGCTACATGTAGTAATTCTAAAATGTCTTGGATAATGTGATATTTGGCAATTTTTGTGCTCATGTTTAAGCTCTTGCATCATATGCTTTGCACCCATTAATGAAGAAATACATAGAGCATGCTAAAATTTGATTTGCATATTTGGTCTCTCTAAGGTCTAGATAATATCTAGTATTGAGTTTTGAACAACAAGGAAGACGGTGTAGAGTCTTATAATGTTTACAATATGTCTTTTATGTGAGTCTTGCTGCACTTGTTCATCCTTGAGTTTGCTTCAAATAACCTTGCTAGCCTAAACCTTGTATCGAGAGGGAATACTTCTCATGCATCCAAAATCCTTGAGCCAACTACTATGCCATTTGTGTCCACCATACCTACCTACTACATGGTATTTCTCCGCCATTTCAAAGTAAATTGCTTGAGTGCTACCTTTAAAATTCCATCATTCACCTTTGCAATATATAGCTCATGGGACAAAATAGCCTTAAAAACTATCGTAGTATTGAATATGTACTTATGCACTTTATATTTTATTAAGTTGCTTGTTGTGCGATAACCATGCTTCGGGGAACGCCATCAACTATTGTTGAATATCATGTGAGTTGCTATGCATGTCCGTCTTGTCTGAAGGTCTATCATTTTAGTGGTTGGAGCATGCAAAATTGTTAGAGAAGAACATTGGGCCGCTAACTAAAGCCATGAACCATGGTGGAAGTTTCAGTTTGGACATATATCCTCAATCTCATATGAGAATAATAATCATTGCTACATGCTTATGCATTTAAGAGGAGTCCATTATCTCGTTGTCCATGTTGTCCCGGTATGGATGTCTAAGTTGAGAATAATCAAAAGCGAGAAATCCGAAATGCGAGCTTTCTCCTTAGACCTTTGTACGAGGCGGCATGGAGGTACCCCTTTGTGACACTTGGTTGAAACATGGCATGCAAAGATCCGGTAGTCCAAGCTAAGTAGGACGAGGTGCGGACACTATTAGTATACTATGCATGAGGCTTGCAACTTGTAAGATATAATTTACATAACTCATATGCTTTATTACTACCGTTGACAAAATTGTTTCATGTTTTCAAAATAAAAGCTCTAGCACAAATACAGCAATCGATGCTTTCCTCTTTGAAGGACCATTCTTTTACTTTTATTGTTGAGTCGGTTTACCTATCTCCCTCCACCTTAAGAAGCAAACACTTGTGTGAACTGTGCATTGATTCCTACATACTTGCATATTGCACTTGTTATATTACTTTATGTTGACAATATCCATGAGATATACATGTTATAAGTTGAAAGCAACTGCTGAAACTTCATCTTCCTTTGTGTTGCTTCAACACCTTTACTTTGATTTATTGCTTTATGAGTTAACTCTTATGCAAGACTTATTGATGCTTGTCTTAAAGTACTATTCATGAAAAGTCTTTGCTATATGATTCACTTGTTTACTCATGTCATTACTTTTGTTTTGATCGCTGCATTCATTACATATGTTTACAAATAGTATGATCAAGATTATGATGGCATGTCACTTCAGAAATTATCTTTGTTATCGTTTTACCTGCTCGGGACGAGCGGAACTAAGCTTGGGGATGCTGATACGTCTCCAACGTATCGATAATTTCTTATGTTCCATGCTACTTTATTGATGATACCTACATGTTTTATGCACATTATATGTCATATTTATGCATTTTACGGAACTAACCTATTAACAAGATGCCGAAGAGCCGATTCTTGTTTTCTGCTGTTTTTGGTTTCAGAAATCCTAGTAAGGAAATATTCTCGGAATTGGACGAAACTTTCGCCTAGGGTCCTATTTTTGCACGAAGCTTCCAGAAGACCGAAGAGTCAATGAAGTGGGGCCACGAGGCAGCCAGGAGCTAGGGCGGCGCGGCCCAAGCCCTGGCCGCGCCGGCCTACCCCCTGGGCCCCTCGTGTGGCCCCCTGACCTACCCTTCCGCCTACTTAAAGCCTCCGTCGCGAAACCCCCAGTACCGAGAGCCACGATACGGAAAACCTTCCAGAGACGCCGCCGCCGCGAATCCCATCTCGGGGGATTCGGGAGATCGCCTCCGGCACCCTGCCGGAGAGGGGATTCATCTCCCGGAGGACTCTTCATCGCCATGATCGCCTCCGGAGTGATGAGTGAGTAGTTCACCCCTAGACCATGGGTCCATAGCGGTAGCTAGATGGTCGTCTTCTCCTTGTTGTGCTTCATTGTTGGATCTTGTGAGCTGCCTAACATGATCAAGATCATCTATCCGTAATACTATATGTTGTGTTTGTCGGGATCCGATGGATAGAGAGTACTATGATTATGGTGATTATCAATCTATTGTTTATGTGTTGTTTATGATCTTGCATGCTCTCCGTTATTAGTAGAGGCTCGGCCAAGTTTGTACTCTTAACTCCAAGAGGGAGTATTTATGCTCGATAGTGGGTTCATGCCTGCATTTACACCAGGACGGTGACGAGAAAGTTCTAAGGTTGTGTTGTGCTTGTTGCCACTAGGGATAAAACATTGATTCTATGTCTAAGGATGTAGTTGTTGATTACATTACGCACCATACTTAATGCAATTGTCTGTTGCTTAGCAACTTAATACCGAATGGGGTTCGGACGATAACCTCGAAGGTGGACTTTTTAGGCATAGATGCGGTTGGATGGCGGTCTATGTACTTTGTCGTAATGCCCAATTAAATCTCACTATATTTATCATATCATGTATATGCATTGTTATGCCTTTCTCTATTTGTCAATTGCCCGATTGTAATTTGTTCACCCAACATGCTTTTATCTTATGGGAGAGACACCTCTAGTGAACTGTGGACCCCGGTCCTATTCTTTACATAGCATACAATCTACTGCAATACTTGTGTTTTATTATTTTCTTGCAAACATCTTCCACTCGATACGTTTAATCCTTTGTTACAGCAAGCCGGTGAGATTGACAACCTCACTGTTTCGTTGGGGCAAAGTACTTTGGTTTTGTTGTGCAGATTCCACGTTGGCGCCGGAATCCCTGTTGTTGCGCCGCATCACATTTCGCCACCATCAACCTTCAACGTGCTTCTTGGCTCCTACTGGTTCGATTAAACCTTGGTTTCTTTCTGAGGGAAAACTTGCTACTGTGCGCATCATACCTTCCTCTTGGGGTTCCCAACGAACGTGTGAGTTACACGCCATCAGAGGGAAATAGGTTTACTGACTCAACATAAAAGTAAAAGATAGGCCCTTCGCAGAGGGAAGCAGGGATTAAATCATGTGCTAGAGCTTTTCAAGTTTTGAAATCATATAAAGAGCATAAAAGTAAAATTTTGAGCGGTGTTTGTTGTTGTCAACGAATGGTAGCGGGCACTCTAACTCCCTTGCCAAACAGACCTTCCAAGAGCGGCTCCCATGGAGGACGTCATCCCTACCAGCAAGGTAGATCATCCCCCTTCTCTTTTGTTTACACATGTATTTTAGTTTTATTATGGATGACACTCCCCCCAACCTTTGCTTTCACAAGCCATGGCTAACCGAATCCTCGGGTGCCTTCCAACATTTCTCAAACCATGGAGGAGTGTCTATTGCAAAATTAAGTTGCTTACTGATAAATCAGGGCAAAACATGTGAAGAGAATTATTAATGAAGGTTATTAATTGGGGCTGGGAACCCCGTTGCCAGCTCTTTTTGCAAAATTATTGGATAAGCGGATGTGCCACTAGTCCATTGGTGAAAGTCCACCCAACAAGATTGAAAGATAAAACACCACATACTTCCTCATGAGCTATAAAACATTGACACAAATAAGGAGTAATATAGTTTGAATTATTTAAAGGTAGCACATGAAGTATTTACTTGGAGTGGCGCAAAATACCACATAGTAGGTAGTTATGGTGGACACAAATGGCATGGGTTTGGTCTAAGGTTATGGATGCATGAGAAGCATTCCCTCTCAATACAGGTCTTTGGCTAGCAAGGTTTGGTAGCAAGCATAAAGGTTGAGGGAAACAAACAAATATACATGTGATAGAAACAATCATGCATCTTTCTCATAAGCACAAGCAATTCTAACTTCAGAATACTAAACTCATTAGCAGAAAGATAATAAAGCAATATATCTACATGTATTTCCCTTTTCTATTTAAACATCAAGATGTTGTTGCTATTGACCAATGCTAAGTTTGCCAAAACCAAATAGATTTACTTGATGCTCCCAAAGTGATATCAATACTAATGTCAAGAGTGATCATATAATAGAAGTTGCAAACTAAAATAAGGTGTGCAAAAAGTAAATGATAAGATTTCTCATTAATATTCCATAACGATAACTCACACCAACGGATACATAGATAACCAACTAAGAGAGAGATACTTCCACACTGCAAACTATTCTATATGATAACTTCCCTACTCATGATATGACACTACTTGATAGTAAAAGATAAAGATAGTGATGATGTGATACCGCGGCACTCCCCCAAGCTTGGAACAAACCAAGGGGATGCCAATACCGATGATGAAATAATCCTTCGGTGGTGATGGTGGTGGATTCCTCTCGACAAGCTTCTTAACAAGTTCCTTTAAGTCCTCAATCTCATAAGTGAGGTTGCGAATCAGCTCCGAGTTGTGCTCAACGCGGCTCATAAGCATGTCAGACGGCGAGTCCCAACTCTTAGAGTTGTTTCCCGACCCTTCAGCTTCAGGTTTCATCTCTCCTGCAGTGTTAGAACGATCTATATCCCAACCACTAGGAAATACTACCTTGGGAGTCCTTTCAGTTTGACGACTGTAGATTAGATTGCGGAAAGGGTGGTAAATGCCTGGAGAAGATGTCCTTGGAGCTAAGAAGCGACGTGGAACTCCTCCTCCGGTGGCGATCCATGCACTTCTCTTGATGTTGGACGGATTTGCTATCACGCCAATGCTTGCAACGGTGGCACGCGGGTGTACTCGCGGAGTTTCCTCCACTTCTTCCTCATCCTCGCTCTCGACTTCTTCCTTCAATTCAGGGTCTTGAATATCTTCCTCCAAAGGTCCCTTGTCTTTGTTGTTGGAGACCATGGTGCTTCTAGATCAAAACAGATCCTGGCAGAAAACAGCTCGAAACAAAACACGACGAGAAAACGATATACGGACCTCCAGGGGTCCGGGGGATTATATAGCAAATATTTTTACGACAAAAGGAAGGTTCCAGGCAGAAAACGAGTGGAAACGGGACGCCGAGGGGCTGTCCCCATAGGGCTGCGCGGCCAGGGTGGGGCCCGCGCCGGCCTATGGTGACGGGCCCTCGCGCGTCTCCTCCACTCCGTTTCGATCTCGTAATTTTTATATTTTCCAAAAACAGCAGAAATATTGTTCAGAAAGTTAAACGCGGACTTTTTATTACTAAAACTGTTACCTATTCAAAGTCGGACTGCAGCAGACCTGTCAATTTGATCTTTGATGAAAGCTTCCGGAGTCATCACTTGAATAACATCAATATCTTCATTATAAGAATCTCCAGAAATATAATGCTTGAGTCTTTGTCCATTCACTACTTGTGTGGCATTACCTTCCAAAGAGCTAATTTTTATTGCCCCTGAACGATATACCTCCTCAATAACATATGGTCCTTCCCATTTTGAGAGTAATTTCCCTGCAAAAAATCTGAGACGAGACCGATACAATAGGACTTTATCTCCAACATTAAATTCTCTTTTAATAATTCTTCTATCATGCCACTTCTTAACTTTCTCCTTAAAAAGTTTAGCATTTTCGTAAGCTTCACTTCTCCATTCATCTAAAGAACTTAATTGTAGCAACCTTTTCTTACCGGCAAGTTTAAAATCTTTATTAAGTTCTCTTACAGCCCAATAAGCTTTGTGCTCTAGTTCTAAAGGTAAATGACAAGCTTTTCCATAAACCATTTTATAAGGAGACATTCCCATAGGGTTTTTATAAGCAGTTCTATAAGCCCACAATGCTTCCTCAACTTACTAGCCCAATTCTTTCTAGATTTATTAACAGTCTTTCCCAAGATAGCTTTAATTTGTCTATTTGATAATTCTACTTGCCCACTAGTTTGAGGATGATAAGCTGAAGCAATTCTATGATTAATACCGTATTTGGCAAGAGTTTTTCTAAAACCACCATGAATAAAGTGGGAACCTCCATCAGTCATAATATATCTAGGTACTCCAAATCTAGGAAATATAACATCTAAAAGCATTTTTAAAGAGGTCTCACCATCAACACTTTTTGTAGGTATAGCTTCTACCCATTTAGTAACATAATCAACAGCGACAAGTATATGAGTGTTACCTTCTGAAGAAGGGAAAGGACCCATGAAGTCAAATCCCCAACAATCAAATGGTTCAATAACAAGAGTATAATTCATAGGCATTTCATTGCGTCTAGAGATATTACCAACTCTTTGACATTCATCACAAGATAAGATAAACTTCCTTGCATCTTTAAAAAGTGTTGGCCAATAAAAACCTGATTGTAAAACCTTTTGTGCGGTTCTATCTCCGGCGTGATGTCCTCCATAAACACTACCATGACACTTACTCAATATCTCTTGTTGTTCGTATTCTGGGATACATCTTCGCATAATACCATCCACTCCTTCTTTATATAAGTGTGGGTCATCCCAAAAATAATGCCTCAAATCATAAAAGAATTTCCTCCTTTGCTGAGATCGAAAAGGTTGGAGGCAAGTACTTCGAAACAATAAAGTTAGCATAATCAGCATACCAAGGACTATCTCGCGAGCTCACCTTTATTGCAGCCAATTGTTCATTTGGAAAACTATCATTAACAGGAACAGGATCGTAAGCAATATTTTCCAATCTAGACAAATTATCAGCAACGGGATTATCAGCACCTTTCCTATCTACAATATGTAAATCAAATTCTTGCAAAAGAAGCACCCATCTAATAAGCCTTGGCTTAGCATCTTTCTTTTCCATAAGGTACCTAATTGCAGCATGATCAGTATGAACTGTAACTTTTGAATCAACAATATAGGATCTAAACTTGTCACATGCAAAAACTACGGCTAATAACTCTTTCTCAGTTGTAGCATAATTTCTTTGAGCAACATCTAGAGTTTTACTAGCATAATGAATAACATTTAATTTTTTATCTACTCGCTGTCCAAGGACAGCACCTACAGCAAAATCACTAGCATCACACATAATTTCAAAAGGCAAATTCCAATCAGGAGGTTCAACTATAGGAGCAGTTGTTAAGGCTTTCTTTAGAGTTTCAAAGGCTTCCTTACAATCATCATCAAAAACGAAAGGTACATCTTTTTGAAGAAGATTAGTAAGAGGCTTTGAAATTTTAGAGAAATCTTTAATAAACCTCCTATAAAAACCAACATGACCAAGAATACTACGAATACCTTTAACATCCCTAGGATAGGGCATCTTCTCAATTGCTTCAACTTTAGCTCTATCAACTTCAATACCTCTCTCGGAAATTTTATGTCCCAATACAATTCCTTCATTAACCATAAAGTGGCATTTCTCCCAATTAAGAACAAGGTTAGTTTCTTCACATCTCTGCAAAACTTTATCAAGGTTTCGCAAGCATTATCAAAAGAATTCCCATAGACAGAAAAATCATCCATGAATACCTCAACAATATTTTCACAAAAGCCATGAAAAATAGCAGACATGCATCTTTGAAAAGTAGCAGGAGCATTACATAAACCAAAAGGCATACGCCTATAAGCATAAGTTCCATAGGGACAAGTGAAAGTGGTTTTCTCTTGATCTTTAGCTCTAACAGAGCAATTTGTGAAAACCCGGAATATCCATCAAGAAAACGAGAAATGAGTATTTTTAGACAACCTTTCTAACATTTGATCAATAAAAGGTAAAGGGTAATGATCTTTCTTAGTAACTTTATTAACTTTTAGAAAATCAATGCACATTCTATACCCTACAACTACTCTTTGAGGAATGAGCTCATCATTATCATTAGGAACAACAGTTATTCCACCTTTCTTAGGAACGCAATGCACAGGACTAACCCATCTACTATCAGCAATAGGATATATAATACATGCTTCAAGAAGTTTTAATACCTCATTTCTTACCACATCCTTCATCTTAGGAATTAGACGACGCTGATGTTGAACAACAGGTTTTGCACCATCTTCTATATTAATGGCATGTTGGCAAATAGCGGGAGAAATCCCCTTCAAGTCATCAAGAGTGTAGCCAATAGCTCCTCGGTGTTTCTTCAATATTTCCAATAACCTTTCTTCCTTAATATCTGAAAGCTCAGCACTAATAATAACATGATATGTTTTCTTATCATCAATATAAGCATACTTAAGATTATCAGGTAATGGTTTCAAATCAAATACAGGATCTTCCTTTGGTGATGGTGTTACACCTAAATCCTCAACCAGTAAGTCATGTTTAAGAATAGGTTGACGAAGGAAAATTTCATCAAGCTCATCCCTTTCTTCCCTAAAAACTTCACTCTCACTATTCTCCAAATGTTGCTGCAAAGGATTATTAGGAGCAAGAGCAATAGATGCACACTTGTTCAACTCTAAAATCATCATTAGGCAAATCAGCTTTATAAGGAGTTTTGGCAAATTTAGAGAAGTTAAACTCATAAGATTCACCGAGCAAATTTAGTAACAATTTTCTCTTTCTTGCAATCTATAATAGCTCCACAAGTATTTAGAAAAGGTCTACCAAAAATAATAGGACAAGACTTACTAGCGACGAGAACCAAGTACCAAAAAGTCAGCAGGATATTTAATCTTACCACATAGAACTTCAACATCTCGAACAATACCAATGGGAGAGATAGTTTCTCTATTAGCTAGCCGAATAACCACATCAATATCTTCAAGTTCACAAGAACCAATTTCATGCATGATTTCCGTGTAAAGTTCATAAGGAATGGCACTAATACTTGCACCGATATCACATAAACCATAATAGCAATGATCACCAATTCGAACGGAGAGCACAGGAACACTGGCTTTCCTATACTTATTAGGATGCGAAACAATATTAGAAGCATCTTCACAAAAAATAATATGACCATCTTCCACATTTTCAGTAACAAGATCTTTAACTATTGCAACAACAGGTTCAACCTTTATTCGTTCTTCATGTTCTATAGGTTTCTTTGCACTTTTATTAACTACGCTAGTTATAACAGAATACTCCTTCATTTTAGCAGGAAAAGGAGTTTTATTTCAATATAAGCTTCAGGAAGAACATGATCAACAGTTTTAATTTCAATACATTTATCTTTAGGTGAATCAGTTTTATCTTTATAAGGTTCATGATACTTATCAAAATTCTTCCTAGGCAATTCAAAATGAGAGGCAAAGGATTTATAAATAATTGCAACAACTTGAGAGTCAAGACCATATGTAGCACTTATATTACGATATTCATCAGTATCCATAAAAGTTTCAATGCATTCATAATCATAATTTATACCTGACACTCTACCTTTGTCATTCTCCCATCCTTCAGTATTTTCTTGGATTCGATCAAGAAGGTCCCATTTAAACTCTTCTTTATTGCGCGTGAATGATCCAGAACAAGAAGTATCCAGCAAGGTTTATCTTGAAAAGAAAGTCTTGCATAGAAATTATCACTGATAATATTACCAGGAAGCTCATGAATGGGGCATTTGAGCATTAAAGACTTCAATCTCCCCCACGCTTGGGAAATACTCTCTCCATCATGAGGCCAGAAATTATATATACGGTTGCGGTCTTTGTGAATTTCATTTGGAGGATAGAATTTGGAATAAAATAAAGGCACAATATCCTTCCAATCAAGAGAACGCCCATCCTTCAGCAGTTTATACCAATGCGCCGCTTTACCAGATAGCGACATAACAAATAATTTCTTCCTAACTTCATCCATTGAAATACCTGCACACTTGAATAACCCGCATAATTCATGTAAAAACAGTAAATGATCTCCAGGATGAATAGTTCCATCCCCTTCATAGCGGTTATCCACAACACGTTCAATAATTTTCGTAGGTATTTTATATGGTATTACTTCCTCACCTGGCGCCTCATCCACTACCGTTGCAGTAGTAGTAGATTTTCCAAATAGAAATTCAAGGGAGGATCTCTCCATAACGACTTATAGCGACAAGCGAGAAACAAAATCAGCACGTACGAGTAAAAGTTTCCTTACCAATTCCACTTACCAATAGCGCTTCACTCCCCGGCAACGGCGCCAGAAAATAGTCTTGATGACCCAGAAGTATAGGGGGTGTATCGTAGTACTTTCGATAAATAAGAGTGTCGAACCCAACGAGGAGCAGAAGGTGTTGACAAGCAGTTTCGATGAAAGATTCACTGTAAATGCTCACAGACAAGTATTCAGGGGGTTTTGATGTAGCAGACAAATAAAGTACAAGTAAATAAAATGCGAGAGAAATAATTGCAACGAGTGGCCCAATCCTTTTTAGCACAAAGGACAAGCCGGTTTGTTTACTTATAATGACCAAACGTTCTTGAGGACTGATACGTCTCCGACGTATCGATAATTTCTTATGTTCCATGCTACATTATTGATGATATCTACATGTTTTATACACATTATATGTCGTATTTACGCATTTTCCGGCACTAACCTATTAACAAGATGCCGAAGAGCCGATTCTTGTTTTCTGCTGTTTTTGGTTTCAGAAATCCTAGTAAGGAAATATTCTCGGAATTGGACGAAATCAACGCCCGGGGTCCTATTTTTGCACGAAGCTTCCGGAAGACCGAGGGGGAAAGGAAGTGGGGCCACGAGGCGCCGCCACACTAGGGCGGCGCGGCCCAGGCCCTGGCCGCGCGGCCCTAGCGTGTGGGGCCCTCGTGTGCCCCCCCGCGTTGCCCTTCTGCCTACTTAAAGTCTTCGTCGCGAAACCCTCTGTACCGAGAGCCACGATACGGAAAACCTTCCAGAGATGCCGCCGCCGCGAATCCCATCTCGGGGGATTCAGGAGATCGCCTCCGGCACCCTACCGGAGAGGGGAATCATCTCCCGGAGGACTCTTCATCGCCATGATCGCCTCCGGAGTGATGAGTGAGTAGTTCACCCCTGGACTATGGGTCCATAGCGGTAGCTAGATGGTCGTCTTCTCCTAATTGTGCTTCATTGTTGGATCTTGTGAGCTGCCTAACATGATCAAGATCATCTATCCGTAATACTATATGTTGTGTTTGTCGGGATCCGATGGATAGAGAATACTATGTTATGGTGATTATCAATCTATTACCTATGTGTTGTTTATGATCTTGCATGCTCTCCGTTATTAGTAGAGGCTCGGCCAAGTTTTTGCTCTTAACTCCAAGAGGGAGTATTTATGCTCGATAGTGGGTTCATGCCTCCATTAAATGCGGGACGGTGACAAAAAGTTCTAAGGTTGTGGATGTGTCTGTTGCCACTAGGGATAAAACATTGATGCTATGTCTAAGGATGTAGTTGTTGATTACATTACGCACCATACTTAATGCAATTGTCTGTTGCTTGCAACTTAATACTGGAAGGGGTTCGGATGATAACCTGAAGGTGGACTTTTTAGGCATAGATGCATGTCTGGATAGCGGTCTATGTACTTTGTCGTAATGCCCTGATTAAATCTCACTATATTTATCATATCATGTATATGCATTGTTATGCCCTTTTCTATTTGTCAATTGCCCGACTGTAATTTGTTCACCCAACATGCTTTTATCTTATGGGAGAGACACCTCTAGTGAACTTTGGACCCCGTTCCTATTCTTTACATCGCATACAATCTACTGCAATTGTTCTTTACTATTTTCTTCGCAAACAATCATCTTCCACACAATACGGTTAATCCTTTGTTACAGCAAGCCGGTGAGATTGACAACCTCACTGTTTCGTTGGGGCAAAGTACTTTGGTTGTGTTGTGCAGGTTCCACGTTGGCGCCGGAATCTCCGGTGTTGCGCCGCACTACATCCCGCCGCCATCAACCTTCAACGTGCTTCTTGGCTCCTCCTGGTTCGATAAACCTTGGTTTCTTTCCGAGGGAAAACTTGCTCGCTGTGCGCATCATACCTTCCTCTTGGGGTTGCCCAACGAACGTGTGAAATACACGCCATCAAGCATATTTTCCGGCGCCGTTGCTGTGGGAGATCAAGACACGCTGCAAGGGGAGTCTCCACTTCCCAATATCTTTACTTTGTTTTTGTCTTGCTTTATTTTATTTACTACTTTGTTTGCTGCACTTAAACAAAACACAAAAAAAATTAGTTGCTAGTTTTACTTTATTTACTGTCTTGCTTTCTATATCAAAAACACAAAAAATTTAGTTACTTGCATTTAGTTTACTTTTGTTATCATGTCTAGCTCTGTACTTGTTACTTCTTCACCTGAGGAATTAGTTTTTACTTTTAAACAAGGGGATGAGGAAAGTTTTAAAGATGCTTGGTCCAGGATTTTTACTTCTTATCGTAAAGCTGAACCTCAAATGACTCTAAGTTTGCTCCTTAGTAATTTTTATTTTGGTCTTATGATTCGCTATAGATATGCCTTGGATGCTGTAGTGGGGGGAGATTTCCTTCATTGTAATGGGGATCAAGATTTTAATGCCATAAAGAAGTTGGTTGCATCACATGATTCAGCTAATAACTTTGATTCAGCCCTAATTAGCATTTATAATAGATTAAACACTCTTGAGACAAGTGCATCTCGCTTGAATGAAAATTATAGATATGTTCGTAACCGTCTTGATCAAGTTTTAGTGAACTCGAACCTTCATTATGGGATCCTACTCGTTAAAATTGTTATCGGTGACAAAACTCTTCATGCCAATTGTGATATTATGTCTGAATTTTGCTTAATGCCTAAGAGTATTCATGAATCTTTGCAACTTTGGGGATTCGTTGAAGGGGAGAAGGAATAACTCTTATTGATAACTCTGTTATAATTCCTAAAGGAATAGCTGCGGGTGTGCATACAACCATTCTTGGTAGAACAATATCCATTGATTATCTTGTTATTGAATGTGCAGGAACAGGACAAATCACACTCGGAAGATCCCTGCTGAAACTATTGGGGGCAGTCATAGATATGGGAGAAGGCACCCTAAAGTTCACCTCTACACCTGGGGGTAGACATGTATTCCCTAAACCAAAGAGTAAGAAAAAGAACAAGAAAGGTAAAGTTAAAGCCCAAGGTAATGTTGATGCTTCATCTCTTGATAATACTTGATTTGCACTTTCTGCGCCTAGCTGAAAGGCGTTAAAGAAAAGCGCTTATGGGAGACAACCCATATTTTTACTACAGTATTTTGTTTTATATTTGAGTCTTGGAAGTTGTTTACTACTGTAGCAACCTCTCCTTATCATGTTTTTGTGCCAAGTAAAGTTTCTATGTTAAAGTTGATGTTATATTTGGGATCGCTGCGCAGAAACAGCATTGCTGTCTGTCACGAATTTTGGCATAAGTCTCTGTAGAAAATTCGAAAAAATCTGCAAAATTACGAGCGTGATCCTCCGATATGTACGCAACTTTCATTAGTTTTGAGTTTTTCCATTTGAGCAAGTCTAGTGCCCCTTTCAGGTTCGTCTTTACGGACTGTTCTGTTTTTGACAGATTCTGCCTTTTATTTTGCATTGCCGTATTTGCTATGTTGGATGAATTTCTTTGATCCATTAATGTCCAGTAGCTTTGTGCAATGTCCAGAAGTGTTAAAAATGATTGTCTCACCTCTGAATATGTGAATTTTTAATTGTGCACTAACCCTCTTATGAGTTTGCTTGAAGTTTGGTGTGAAGGAAGTTTTCAAGGGTCAAGAGAGGAGTATGATATACTATGATCAAGAGGAGTGAAAGCTCTAAGCTTGGGGATGCCCCCGTGGTTCATCCCTGCATATTTTAAGAAGACTCAAGCGTCTAAGCTTGGGGCTGCCCAAGGCATCCCCTTCTTCATCGACAACATCATCAGGTTCCTCCCCTGGAACTATATTTTTATTCAGTCACATCTTATGTACTTTGCTTGGAGCGTCGGTTTGTTTTTTTTTTTGTTTTTGTTTGAATAAAATGGATCCTAACAATCACTGTATGGGAGAGAGACACGCTCCGCTGTTGCATATGGACAAATATGTCCTTAGGCTTTACTCATAATGTTCGAGGCGAAGGTTGAAATTTCTTCGTTAAATTGTTATATGGTTGGAATCGGGAAATGCTACATGTAGTAATTCTAAAATGTCTTGGATAATTTGATACTTGGCAATTGTTGTGCTCATGTTTAAGCTCTTGCATCATATACTTTGCACCCATTAATGAAGAAATACATAGAGCTTGCTAAAATTTGGTTTGCATATTTGGTCTCTCTAAGGTCTAGATAATTTATAGTATTGAGTTTTGAACAACAAGGAAGACGGTGTAGAGTCTTATAATATTTACAATATGTCTTTTATGTGAGTTTTGCTGCACCGGTTCATCCTTGAGTTTGCTTCAAATAACCTTGCTAGCCTAAACCTTGTATCGAGAGGGAATACTTCTCATGCATCCAAAATCCTTGAGCCAACCACTATGCCATTTGTGTCCACCATACCTACCTACTACATGGTATTTCTCCGCCATTCCAAAGTAAATTGCTTGAGTGCTACCTTTAAAATTCCATCATTCGCCTTTGCAATATATAGCTCATGGGACAAAATAGCCTTAAAAACTATTGTGGTATTGAATATGTACTTATGCACTTTATCTCTTATTAAGATGCTTGTTGTGCGATAACCATGCTTATGGGGACGCCATCAACTATTCTTTGTTGAATATCATGTGAGTTGCTATGCATGTCCGTCTTGTCTGAAGTAAGAGAGATCTACCACCTTAATGGTTGGAGCATGCATATTGTTAGAGAAGAACATTGGGCCGCTAACTAAAGCCATAAATCATGGTGGAAGTTTCAGTTTTGGACATATATCCTCAATCTCATATGAGAATAATAATTGTTGCCACATGCTTATGCATTAAAGAGGAGTCCATTATCTGTTGTCCATGTTGTCCCCGTATGGATGTCTAAGTTGAGAATAATCAAAAGCGAGAAATCCAAAATGCGAGCTTTCTCCTTAGACCTTTGTACAGGCGGCATGGAGGTACCCCTTTGTGACACTTGGTTGAAACATGTGTATTGCGATGATCCGGTAGTCCAAGCTGATTAGGACAAGGTGCGGGCACTATTAGTATACTATGCATGAGGCTTGCAACTTGTAAGATATAATTTACATAACTCATATGCTTTATTACTACCGTTGACAAAATTGTTTCATGTTTTCAAAATAAAAGCTCTAGCACAAATATAGCAATCGATGCTTTCCTCTTTGAAGGACCTTTCTTTTACTTTTATTGTTGAGTCAGTTTACCTATCTCTCTCTCCACCTCAAGAAGCAAACACTTGTGTGAACTATGCACTGATTCCTACATACTTGCATATTGCACTTGTTATATTACTTTATATTGACACTATCCATGAGATATACATGTTATAAGTTGAAAGCAACCGCTGAAACTTAATCTTCCTTTGTGTTGCTTCAATACCTTTACTTTGATTTATTGCTTTATGAGTTAACTCCTATGGAAGACTTATTGATGCTTGTCTTGAAGTACTATTCATGAAAAGTCTTTGCTTTATGATTTATTTGTTTACTCATGTCATTACCATTGTTTTGATCGCTGCATTCATTACATATGTTTACAATAGTATGATCAAGGTTATGATGGCATGTCACTCCAAAAATTATCCTTGTTATCGTTTACTCGCTCGGGACGAGCAGTAACTAAGCTTGGGGATGCTGATACGTCTCCGACGTATCGATAATTTCTTATGTTCCATGCTACATTATTGATGATATCTACATGTTTTATACACATTATATGTCGTATTTACGCATTTTCCGGCACTAACCTATTAACAAGATGCCGAAGAGCCGATTCTGTCGTTTTCTCGCTGTTTTTGGTTTCGAAATCCTAGTAAGGAAATATTCTCGGAATTGGACGAAATCAACGCCCGGGGTCCTATTTTTGCACGAAGCTTCCGGAAGACCGAGGGGAAAGGAAGTGGGGCCACGAGGCGCCGCCACACTAGGGCGGCGCGGCCCAGGCCCTGGCCGCGCGGCCCTAGCATGTGGGGCCCTCGTGTGGCCCCCCGCGTTGCCCTTCCGCCTACTTAAAGTCTTCGTCGCGAAACCCTCTGTACCGAGAGCCACGATACGGAAAACCTTCCAGAGACGCCGCCGCCGCGAATCCCATCTCGGGGGATTCAGGAGATCGCCTCCGGCACCCTACCGGAGAGGGGAATCATCTCCCGGAGGACTCTTCATCGCCATGATCGCCTCCGGAGTGATGAGTGAGTAGTTCACCCCTGGACTATGGGTCCATAGCGAGTATCTAGATGGTCGTCTTCTCCTAATTGTGCTACATTGTTGGATCTTGTGAGCTGCCTAACATGATCAAGATCATCTATCCGTAATACTATATGTTGTGTTTGTCGGGATCCGATGGATAGAGAATACTATGTTATGGTGATTATCAATCTATTACCTATGTGTTGTTTATGATCTTGCATGCTCTCCGTTATTAGTAGAGGCTCCGGCCAAGTTTTTGCTCTTAACTCCAAGAGGGAGTATTTATGCTCGATAGTGGGTTCATGCCTCCATTAAATCCGGGACGATGACGAGAAAGTTCTAAGGTTGTGGATGTGTCTGTTGCCACTAGGGATAAAACATTGATGCTATGTCTAAGGATGTAGTTGTTGATTACATTACGCACCATACTTAATGCAATTGTCTCGTTGCTTGCAACTTAATACTGGAAGGGGTTCGGATGATAACCTCGAAGGTGGACTTTTTGGCATAGATGCATGCTTGGATAGCGGTCTATGTACTTTGTCGTAATGCCCTGATTAAATCTCACTATATTTATCATATCATGTATATGCATTGTTATGCCCTTTTCTATTTGTCAATTGCCCGACTGTAATTTGTTCACCCAACATGCTTTTATCTTATGGGAGAGTCACCTCTAGTGAACTGTGGACCCCGGTCCTATTCTTTACATCGCATACAATCTACTGCAATTGTTCTTTACTATTTTCTTTGCAAACAATCATCTTCCACACAATACGGTTAATCCTTTGTTACGACAAGCCGGTGAGATTGACAACCTCACTGTTTCGTTGGGGCAAAGTACTTTGGTTGTGTTGTGCAGGTTCCACGTTGGTGCCGGAATCCCTGGTGTTGCGCCGCATCACATTTCGCCACCATCAACCTTCAACGTGCTTCTTGGCTCCTCCTGGTTCGATAAATCTTGGTTTCTTTCTGAGGGAAAACTTGCTGCTGTGCGCATCATACCTTCCTCTTGGGGTTCCCAACGAACGTGTGAGTTACACGCCATCAAGGACACACGAGGATTTTAGTCTAGTGCTTTCGCTTCATATAGTTGATTAATCTTAATTGTTTTGATAAGTGTTGTGTGGGTGAACCTATGCTAATGCACCACCCTTCCTAGGACTAATACATACTTGTGATTATACCCCTTGCAAGCATCCGCAATTACAAGAAAGTAATTAAGATAAATCTAACCACAGACCTTAAACTACGAGATCCTGCTATCCCTCCTGCACCGATATACTAACGGGGGTTTAGGTTGCTGTCACTCCGGCAACCCCACAATTAGCAAAAGAATACAAGATGCACTCCCCTAGGCCCATAAAGGTGAAGTATCATGTAGTCGACGTTCACATGACAGCACTAGTAGAATAACACCACAACTTAAATATCATAACATTGAATATTACTCAACCATAATTCACTACTAACATTTAGACTTCACCCATGTCCTCAAGAACTAAACGAACTACTCACGAGACATCATATGGAACATGATCGGAGGTGATATGATGATGAATAACAATCTGAACATAAACCTTGGTTCAATGGTTTCACTCAATAGCATCAATAACAAGTAGAAATCAATACCGGGAGAGTTTCCCCTATCAAACAATCAAGATCCAACCCTAATTGTTACAGCGGTGACGAGATGTAGCAGTGGAGATGACGGTGTAGATGGTGGAGATGATGACGATGATGATCCCAATGATGCCCAGCTCGATGACGGTGGCGATGGCGTCGATTTCCCCCCCCCCCCCCGGGAGGGAATTTCCCCGGCGGATTCCTGCCCGCCGGAGAGCTCTTTTCTCTCTGGTGTTTCTCCGCCCGCGCAGGCGGCTCGTCAATTCTCCGTAACTCCCCGTGCCTTAGGTTTTCGGGGAGATGATGTACGCGAAGGAGAGGAGGCCAGAGGGGGCTGTGGGCCCCCTCCCCACAAGGCGGCGCGGCCAGGCCAGGGCCCGCGCCGGCCTATGGGGGGGGCCATGGCGGCCCCTCCTTTTGGCTCCCTTCGTCTTCTGGAAAAATAGGATTTTTCATATAATTTCCGTCAATTGTTGATCTTCTGAAATATGGTGTCCTGACGGTGCTTTTTCCAGCAGAATCCTGACTCCGGTGAATAATTCTCCAATGATCATGAAACATGCAAAATAGGTGAAATAACATAAGTATCATCTCTAAATATGAAATATATCAATGAATAACAGCAAATTATGATATAAAATAGTGATGCAAAATGGACGTATCAATGTACAAGTACAAAAATGCGGACAAAGACTTCTCCTTCATGCATTGCTTCAACAAGCTACAAGGTTGCAAGAAATGGGACGACCTCCGCCACACTCTCAACAAGGACGGGGTAGAAGGGCCGGTCGATCCAGCCGACGCCTCCACCGGGCGCCCCATGGCAACAGGCCAAGGCCGAGAGGAATGCGGCGCCGACATTGGGCGCCATGGATGCCTCCCTCGAGAAGATGATAACTTTATTCTCAATGGAGAACAAGGAAGCGGCAGATAGGGCTGCCGTCGTGTGGAAGGCAATCCTCGACAAGCAAGACATGAAGATCGAGTTAGAGGGGAAGAAGGTGGATGCGGCGAAGATGGAAGCTCACGTCGGCCAAGAGTTGCTGGCGGCGCGAGCTGCGTCGACGTCTCCCCCGACACCCTCCATGTTCATGTCTCCGCTGTGATGAGGACATCCCATCTATTGATACAACCGCTGTACCTACAGCCACACAAATACAAGGACCAATCACTCGAGCTCGTGCCAAACAACTTAACTATCAGGTACTTTCGTTTCTTGGAACTATTCCTCATATACATGAGAATATGATGCTGCCTAAATCAGATATGTTTGTTACTCTTAGGAATGATGGACCTAGCATGGATGAGGAGGACAAGCATTGGAGCATGATCACACATGGAGGGGATGACAGCAAGCACTTGAGGATTGAAGATGACGCCACAAGTGGAGATTTCAGAACTTTGAAGCCACCATAAGAAGAGATGAAGACATGGTCGAAATATAGAGTTCTCCACTTCATAATTTCGTCCATAGCATAATATGGTGCTGCGTCACCTTTAGTTTTGGGCCAGGCCCATGTCATTTTCGCAGGAATTAAGTCAGCCACTTTTTAGAGTCCGTATTGAAGGGGGAAAGGCCTTCTAGGTTTGGTTCGGCCACCATACGTATGGCTGGTCGAAACCCCACCTTTTCCTCCTTTAAATACCTCCATAGCCGTCACGTTTAGACTCGGATTTTGATTAGACTAAAAGTTAGCCATTGCTGCAACTCTCGTGTACTTATTTTGAGGCCAACGCCCAGAACAAGACCGACTATTCGGAATCCCACCTTATTCAATAAAGCTTTCATCTTTCATCCGCAATATTCTGATTGCAATATTAGTTCTTACTTGTTCTCGATTTCGGGTAGGAATTAAGACCCTCGCTGGTCGGGCTGATCGTGCATCCGCAAGATCGGCAACTCCCGGAGATTGTCCTAGCGATTGCATTGGCGCACGAGCTTTGCACGTGTAGTCGGATCGTCAAGCACGAACTCCACCAACAAATCGACATTATCCACGTCTCATCGAAAGATCGGCCACCTTTGCCCTATCACGCTGGCACCGTCGACGTTCATGCCTCCCCCAGCGACCGTGGATCCTGTTGCAGCGACAGAGCTGCCGCAGGGGCTCGCCGACGATGAGGAAGTCGTGGAGGTTGAGCCGCCCATGACCCCGTTCATCTGATCAGTTGGCTTGGAAGACGAAGTTGTTTTTTGAAGCTGGAGACGGCGATTTGGTGGCCGTATGTTGGCACAAACTTCATATTTGAAAACCTATTCGAATTTAGTGGCCGTGTGTTGGCTTAAACTTTAAATTTGAAAACTTATTCGAATTTATGTGCTTTTGTTTGACTTTTTAATTCAAATCATGTATCGGTATTGTCGTATGGGGAGCTGCTCCCCCAAATGGAGGATGTTGTGCCGGCGCCCCCATACGACAGTGTTGACGCCTCCTACTGGCGACTATTTGGAGCGCGCCGGTGGAGATGCTCTAATTTGACTTGTAATTAACAGAATTTCCGTATTAGAGTCACACTCTGTAAGGCTGGTGCCAATGCATCACCTCACTCTCACCCGCCACGTCAGCTTTTTTCCCTCACTCTCACCCCACTCTCACCCCACTCTCACCCCACGGTGCCAATGCACGAGCTATAGTGCCATCTCTCACTTCTCTCTCCTCCACATCACCATTTCTTTTTCACATTAAGTTATTTCACTCGATTTTTTTAGACATTCAAAATAATGCAAGAAAATTATTTTATTCAACTTAAAATGTTATCGATTACATAATAATTAATAAAATTGCATAATAAATATTAAAAATTACATAATAAATAAAAATTCTACTCCTCTTCCTCTTCTTCCTGCTCCTCCTCCTCGTCGTCATCTTCTTCCAGACCAAGCTCTTTTTCCACCATCTTGATGGCCTTCGCATGTTTGCGCTTTTCTGCTTCGTCCATGTCGGCGGTTGATCGGTCTTTCATTTTGTTCCATTGCTTGAATAGCTTAGCCTTCACTAAACCCTTCATCATGTTCCTCATCGCGAAGGATTTACTTCCTATCTCACTGCTTGATGAGGATTCCTTCCCCTTCCTCCTACCCTTACGTGCCGCGGCCTTGGCCCTATCGCGGCCCGTTGGACGCTCTTCCTCCGTATCGCCTGTCGCCTCGCTAGAGCTGTACTCACCAGAAGTTCCTAGACGGCTTCTCTTGGAAGTGGAGTCGGTTCCACTACCAGGACCATGTTGTCCTTTCCACTTCGCTTCATTGCGAACAGCTAGCCACCAGTGGTGCCGTCTGAACGGCTGAGTCACTCTTTTGTCATTCGCATACCTCTCCATTGCCGCCGTCATGACCATAGCATCGTCTGCTCCACTCTGACGTAACGCTGTTTCTTGGATGTGGAATGCATTGAACAGGGACACCTCCTTGTTGTAGGCGTTCCAATGATCCTTCACCTGCTTCGAGGTCCGATGACGGGCAGGATCCGAGGTAGAGTTGAAGGTTGCAGCTATCTGACCCCAAAAACTAGTGCCGGTCTTGCAATTACCGGCAACAGAGTCTTTGGAGTTAAAAAGCCAAGCATTAACCTACCCCGAAATAGATATTGTTAGTGAAAAATCCAAGCAAGAACCAACCCCGAAATATGTGATGGGTAAGTAAAGTACCAGTTTTTCCTCTTCCTCTTTTGTCCAGTCAAGCCTCTTTGGACGCGGTTGACGCGGTGGTACGATTGTTTCCGCGGCATCGGACTCCAAGCTTGGAGCACTGGCTTCAGGAGGTGGTGGGGGGTACGGACCATATGGCGCGTATGGATACGGAGGCGGAGGGTATGAACCATATGGTGGGTAAGGAGGTACAGTGCCACTCCCGCTACCTGTAGGTGCAACATGTGGAGGTGGTTGGGGGTATGGATACGGAGGCGGAGGGTATGAACCATATGGCGTCGGAGGTGGAGCGTATGGCCCATATGGCCCCGAAGGTGGTGTGCCGAAGGAGTATAAAACTCGGGGATGCGGCGAAGAACCGATATTGGTGCGACGATGTGTCGGAGAGACATCATCTAGGCCTATTGGTGACCCGTCGGGCCCCAACAGATCCGTGAACGTGGTCAAATCTGGTGGAGTCCAACCGGACATGGTGGAGAAGGTTTGAGAGAGTGAAGGGGATGAAATGGGTGTGGAGTGAGTGAAACCATATGGGGGTATTTATAGGGGGTGGGGCTGAAATTTTAGGGTTTTTTGGCATTTTTTTTGGATTTTTTGAAGCACCAACGGCTACCCCAACGGCTAGCTGACGTGGACGAATCAGATCGCGCCACGTCAGCTAGCCGTTACGCCCTCTCGCCCGCCTATCGCCCGACTGTCGCCCCCACTCTCGCCCGCGTCGCCGTGCCAACGCTGCCGCCCGCCTCTCGCCTCGCTCTCGTCCCCAGCGCAGGCGGTAGCCGGGCGGGAGCGGGCGATAGCGCCCGGCGCCAGCGCCAGCGCTCGCCTTGCGCCCCACTCCCGCCTGCCTCTCGCCCCGCGCCGGGCGGTACCGCCCCGCCTCCAGCCCCCATTGGCACCCGCCTAACCTGATCTAATATACAAAGGCACCGGTTGTAGCCGAAAGAAACTAGATGAAAAGCTAAATTAGACATAAGAATGATTTTCGGGGATGGACTGACGCCCGTGGCAAGGGCCGCTGGACCGGCGGAACGTTCATAGATCTGGCGTGTTTTGTACAGCTCGACATGCTTTTCATCAATGGTATCTCTAGAGAGGGGGGAGGGGGCTTGAATTGATCGTGATGTGTATCAAATTAATCAAAGCACTGACTGATGAAAGAGACCACCGGTTGATTGCTGGCCACCGGTTTCAATTGCATGGCCCATCATGCGGGACACTCTTCAACACATTGTCGTGCTACGCAGCACCTTCCAGGACCAATCTCTTTTTGTGGCCTGGAAGAACGACTACTTATCAGCAAAAGTATGGAGAGACTGACCAACGCCGATAACACAGCCGCATATCCAGATAACATGGCTCCGCCAATCTCCGCCGACGTCCCGGCCGCGCCGGCTCGCGCGAGCGTGCCGGCGTCCATCATCACCGTGGTGTCAAAGCAGACCGTTCGGCCCGAGCGCGCTTCGCCGATCGGAGACCTCAAGCTATCCTTCTCCGACATGCTCATGCTGTCCTGCAGCTACATTTAGAAGGGGCTATTCTTCCGGCTTACATGCACGCCGATGGCAGGCATCCTGTCATCGCTGGTGTCGTCGCTCTCCCGCGCGCTCGCCGTCTTCCCGCCGCTCGCGGGGCGGCTAGTCACGCTCCCCGACGGCCGCATCGTCATCCGTTGCAACGACGATGGCGCTGCCGTCGACTTCTTCCATGCGGTGGCGCCCGCTCTGTCGCTTGCGGACTTCCTCGTGTCGGACGCCGACGTGCCCACCATGCTGATCAAAGATCTGTTCCCGATGGCCGGTGCCGTGAGCTACGAAGGCCACCACCGCCCGCTCTCGTCATTCCAAGTCACGGAGCTCGGGGACGGCGCTTTCTTTCTCTCCGTCGTCGTCAACCACGCGGTCGTGGACGGGACCTCGTTTTGGCACTTCTTTAATACGTGGGCTGGGCTGTGCCGCGGCGATCCAGTCCAGCTACCGGACTTCGGCCGCAGTTTCTTCGGCGGCTCGACGGCCGTCCTCCGCTTCTCCGGACGCGGCGGTCCCGCAGGGACGTTACACGCGCCGCAGCCATTGCGTGAGCGAGTCGTCCACTTCAGCGCCGCGGCGATCCGCGACCTGAAAGCCGCCGCCAACGGGTGAGGCGCGCTCATAATGGTGAGCTCGCCGCGGTTTCCGATGTACGACGGCACTGACTTCGGGTGGGGCAGGGCGGTTGCTGTTAGGAGCGGGTGCGATAGCAAAATTGACGGCATGCTGTCGGCGTTGCCGGGCCAGGCCGGGGATGGCAGCGTCGACGTCGAGGTTTGCCTTGCCCCGGCGACAATGAATTCTTGCAGTACGGTGTCGCATGCACCTTGATGCATGAAGTGCAGCGCCCTATTCTGTATTGTAGTACCAGTGTACCACCTTGATGCAGCTGCCGTCCAACTTCATCACGGACACCGCCGCCCGTGCGGCCGGGAACAAGCTCAGGATCGTGAGGGCAGGGAGCGACGGATAAAACGCGCCCGCATCATCGCTTTCTCTCCTTGCGTTGCGGCCGTACGTGCGTCCGTTTTCATCAGCCGACTGGGACCGCAGCCGTAGGTGCGTTGACCCGCTCCACCCGCGCGCGTCTGTTAGGATATTCCTTTCTCTCTCTCGCTCTGATTTAAAGCGACACACGCGCGCGCGCGCGCGAGCCGGGTCTTTCTTTTTTATTCCTCGACCTCAAGCTTGCCTTGATACCCACACGACTACACGAGCTATGGAATGGCAAAAAAAAAAAAAAAAAAAAAACTACACGAGCTATGCCACTGCTTTCACATCGCGACCGTGTGCATCTCCCTGACTAGTAAATTCGTACATACCAATGAATCACCTCCCTGTTTTTCCCGGTTTGCCTGTGCTGGAAATCTAGCAAACAGTGCTGGAAATCTGCTACTACATATAATAAGTATGTATAACCAGCTAAACAGAGATGCTCCTTCTATCAGCAACTACTTATCACAAATACGGGCGGACCGTTACAGCATTTCTTGTCTGCAACATTAGCTCACAAGCGGTGAGTGCCACCGGATAATGAACCGGCCAGAGGCAAGCCACGCGCGCCCGTGTAAGAAGAATGATTTCACAGGACCCGACCAACCAAGAAAAACCCAAATCAATTTTTAAGGCTCCATTTCACACACCCTATACAGCAAAGACAAAAAAAAAAAAAAAAACAATTCATCAATCTGTTTGCCGTTGGAGACAACACACAGAACACGGCTCACGGGGAAGGATCGATCAGATTCAGTTATGTAAGCTAAAGGGATCACTGGAAAAAAAGAATAGGCCATGATTCTGCTCAGGTTTAGGTAAACCACCACCACTCGGTTTTTCATTCAGTGCAGCAAAACAGATTGGGAGGGAGGGATCAATCAGATTCAGTTATAAAATCTCTACCTCATTGTCGCTCCTAGCGAACTGCACCAGGAACACATCAACTTGAGGATGCTCTTCTCCCTGACGAGAATCTGGTGCCAAAACGTGAATGAAGCAATTGCCCTGCAAAACAAGAAACATGCAGATGAGACTCAGAGTTGAGAGTTTGTTCACAACTTTGTTCTTTGCATTGCGCTAGAAGATGACATGACAAAAATAATATGAAGGACATGGTATTTCAAATATACCTCCTAAGGTAAAAGGGTCACATGGAAATTAGGCCATGATTCTGTTTTGTTTTAGGTAATACAAAGAACTCACAAGATTCACCAACTCAGTATAGAATGGCATAAAGTGATCGCAACTAGCAGTCAGACACAATACGACTAAACATAAGAAGATTATGAAACACATCAGTTATCTGCAAGTTTAAGGACAGAATAGTATGCATCACCACATGTACACTGTTTCTGTACACACGACCGAGAGAATGAAAATAACCTAACCACCATGTCCGTAGAAGCAGCCTCGCCTTTCTGTCATGAGAGCAGTTCGGAAAAATCTTTGCGCTCCCTCCGCAGCTTTGTCATCGCAATGCCTAGTTCAAATTCAAATCACGAAGTTGAGGCATAAGCAACCAGCAAGGGCACAGATGAGCTCCTTGCTGTCAACGAGTCATCCCTGAATAAGAAGGCTACTTCAGTATCAATTAAAACTGCAACATGCACATAATTAAACTTTATTTTGTACTTTTAAACATGCCTAGTCCTAATGACTAGAGGCCATGATTGGTCAGTCTTTTGTTTCATGTAACGGTGAAATGACAGGACATCAATCACAATAAAAACATCAATGTACTATTAAAATAACACAATAAGGTTTCTATTCTGGAGTTTTATTGGACGAAGAATGCATATGAATGTGTAGTCTCTTGGTTATCTGCTTTTTTATAAGATAAGGCAAATACATATGAACATAGGAATTTAGAGGGTGGACACTAGAACTAGTCCCTGTCTAGATTATGGAATTCAATGGAATCACACCCAACTGCAGCTACTGTGACGTCCCAAATATCAAATAATCACGAATTTCAGAACTGATGGCCTCTATGTTCCGTATGCAGAGAGCTAACCTAGAACAGAACATAGGTGATGAAACACACCTAATAGCGTATAGAAATCTCTCCAGTCGACTACCACCATTAACGGATACATCAAGAGGATCCTATATCATATATTTCGCCAACCATCACTATCAAGAATGCAGACATGGCAGCCAATTAAATTTACGATCTTCTCCTCAACGCAGCAAATAAAATGGACTGCAGAGTGCATGCAGAACGGAAGGTGAGAGTGCTCACCGCCTAGTTCCGTATGCAGAATGCATAAGAAAATACTGTGGAGTGTTATTCAACGATGGCATATGCAAATAATGTGAAGTTCAATTCGACGAACAATGCATATGCAAATATTTTATCTCGGTAATCTGCTTCTTACAAGATAAGATGGACAAATATATATAAATATGAACATAAGAATTGGGAGAGTGGACGCTCAGACTAATCCCTGTTTAGATTATGGAATTCAGTGGAATCACACCCAGCTTCAACGACTGTCACTTCAAATATGAAACAATCACGAGTTTCAGAATTGATCACCTTTATGCTACGTATGCAGAAAGCTAACCAAGCACAGAACGGAGGCGATGAAACACACCTAATAAAGTCGGCCGGGTTGCCACCATTAACGAGTGCCTCAAGAGGGTCTTATTTCACCAACCATCACTAGGGAAGCGAGAAGGCTGACTGCTGCACTGTAAAAACGCAGACATGGCAACAAATTAAATTCATGATCTTCTCAATCGATCAGCAAATAAAAAGGATCGCACAAATGGGCGCGAGCCGGGATGGGAGGATGGGGGTGACCTTGAGGATGACGGCGGCGGCGGTGGCGGACTTGTTGGAGCAGATCAAGAAGGTGCTGCTCCGAGAAGAGACGTTTTCCCTCCTCTGGATGCTGGGTAGATTAAATTCGGGAGGGGGAGAGAAGAGGATTTACTAGATTTGGGATGTGTCCTACCTTGAGCGTGTGCCTGTAGACGGGCGCCACGAAGCCGACGGGTGCATCAACGCCGGTGGGCGGTGGGTGGACCGGACGGAGCTACGTCGTCCTCAACGCCGGGTCGGTAGGGTTTTACGGGTGCGCTAACGTCGAGTGTTGTGGCGTCAGCGAGGGATTGGACCAGGAGAAGGGCTCACCGGCGAGGCGGTCGGCGGCGGCGGCGGCGGCGGCGTTGTGTGGGTGGATCGCCCGAGCGATGTCCCCGTCTGGGTTGATCTGGAATATATGCCGTTTCAACATATTTTTATGGGAAAGTTTCAGCTAGATTACCGCGCAGCCCAAAACGAAAATTATGGCGCTGTATTATAGGAACTGATTAAATCCCAATATATCCAATTAATTGTGGGATCTCAACTTTCCCTGCTACGTTGGACTTCCTTTATAATTCCCTTATTATTTCCCGCTATGTGTAGCAAGGCAGCGTGCGTATGTACAAATGAATTAGATAGGTGATGATATACTCCAATTCATCCTCCGCAAACCGATGGACCCTCTCATCTGATCGACCTGGTCCATTTGAGACACAAAAACTGCAGTTTATTACGAGAAAGAAACTAAGTCAATGCAAGTTTAATTATCCGTAGTGCTCAAAAGTTTGCCATCACCTTTACTTCTTTTGCAACATTCAGACCACAGATCAAACAATATAGTAGTTGAATAAATGTTCGTACTTCGTACATCATACGATCCAACCTTGCTCACAGCACAGCTCTAACCCAAAGAGAAATGCGAGCAAGGAGCAATGATCACATAATTGCGCGTTTACAAGTAGTTACAACTTCCGAAGCCTGGAGCATTACACAAATGGATTTTACAACGTCAAGTACTACTGAATATTACAAGGACCGAAAAGGTGTACTACAAATAAAACCGGCACTGCACTGCATACTACCAAGAATATTGCATGCAGAAAGTGAAAGGATCTGGGATGATCCTTCGTTGTAGCCTTCTTGCTCTTCTTTCTTTACCTGCTGAAGAAAAGGAAGTTGCTATTCTTTCTTATTAAAACTAGGAACATCCAGCACAGGCATCAATCAGCTTGGTAACAGAATTCATTTTAGGAATCAGCTAAGCAAAACAAAAATAGTAATCCCGGCACTTAATATGGATCGGAACTTAGCCACTTTAGTGCAGATCAGCTCCAAACAAGTGTAACCAGACACATTAATAATGGTAACTCAAGATCAAGGTTTAGCCCAAATTATAGGAAAATCTTGGTTTAGTGTGACTCCAGGTTCTACCTCTACCTCTTATAAAATTATAGCAAGTAGCTTCAAACATTAATCTAAACAGAGAGCTTCAAACAAGTGCAACGAGCCTTTGGAAAATAACGCATAACATGATCTGAAAGAAATGGAAAGGACATAAGAGGTGACACTCTCATAACACCAACATATAGCCACGGTATGGTCCTAAACCAGCCTCTAATAAATCAAGTGTCAGTGTCATGGCTACCCGAGTACTCACCTAAACGCACGGAGTCAAAGAAAAAGGAACCGCTGCCTGCCGGCCAGATCCGGCAGCCATGGCTACCTCCTGGGCCAGCTCCACTCTTCCCCTGAAATACATAAACGAAAAGACAAATTATTTTCGAGCTCAAGTTACATGAATCAGGAACTAGTCTGATTCAAAACTTCTAATTTACACAAGGAACTGATAAAGCTAGAAACAATTTTCAAGAAAGGCAATAGTTTCTTATTAATGATTGATTCTGCTTCCTATCTAGCACTTGCCAACAATTGCTTCTTTCTACTTGTTTACAAATATCAGCAGGATTTTGTTTAATAAATAGAACTAGTCATTAAGCTACTAAGTAGCAAGGATGTCCGATCTTAATCAGCAAGGGAGTGCTCAAAATTTTTGGACATCCAAACCTGCACAGCAAATTTCATACTTCAATGAAGACAATGGCGCATACAACACAGCCCAAGTGACACAAACATATAATCAACGAAAACCTCCGCAACAACGGACAATACCGGGCAAAGCTGATGCACATCAGCATGCAAGTTACATCAATCAGCTTGGTAACAGAACTCATTATAGGAATCAGCTAAGCAAAACAAAAATAGTAATCCCGGCACTTAATATGGATCATAACTTAGCCACTTTAGTGCAGAACAGCGCCAAACAAGCGCAACCAGACACATTAATAATAGTAACTCAAGATCAAGGTTACGAAAATTTTGGTTTACTGTGACTCTAGGTTCTACCTGTACCTCGTACAAACTTATAGCAAGTAGCTTCAAACATTAATCTAAGCAGATAGCTTCAAACAAGTGCAACCAGCCTCTGGAAAATAACGCATAACATGATCTCAAAGAAATGGAAAGGACATAAGAGGTGACACTCTCGTAACACCAACATATAGCCATGGTATGGTCCTAAACCAGCCTCTACTAAATCAAGTGTCGGTGTCATGGCTACCCGAGTACTCACCTAAACCCACGGAGTCAAAGAAGAAGGAACCGCTGCCTGCCGGACATATCCGGCGGCCATGGCTACCTCCTGGGCCAGCTCCACTTATCCCTTGAAATACAAAAACGAAAAGACACATTATTTTCAAGCTCAAGTTACAGGAATCAGGAACTAGTCTGATTCCAAACTTCTAATTTCACAAGGAACTTATAAAGCTGAAACAATTTCCAAGAAAAGCAACAGATCCTTATCAATGATTGATTCTGCTTCCTATCTAGCACTTTTCAACAATTACTTCTTTCTACTTGTTTACAAAGATCAGCAGGATTTTGTTTAATAAATAGAACTAGTCATTAAGCTACTAAGTAGCAAGGATGTCCAAACTTAATTAGCAAGGGAGTGCTCAAAATTTTGGCATGACCTTGCCTGTTTTTTGGACATCCAAACCTGCACAGCAAATATCATACTTCAATTAAGACAATGGCGCATACAACACAGCCCAAGTGACACAAACATATAATCAACAAAAACCTCCTCAACAACGGACAATACCGGGCAAAGCTGATGCACAGCAGCATGCAAGTTACATACAACATAACATGCATCATAATCATATATACCAGAGTTCATTAAGGCGCTAGAAAGGAAGCCGGCCAAGCTTGTCCCCAGGGTCTTCCAGCTCCCTTCCAAGTGATGGCCCGCAGCTACACGTTCCAGCTGCAACACATGTCTCTCGTTTAGTCCTCGTTTTCCTTGAACAAGGACAAAACATGATGGTCAGCTAGGGCAGATTTAGCAAGAAGGAACATTTCGAAATTGGCCTAACATGTCAATAGAATTGCAAAACACCAATACAAACATGGCTTGATGGTGTCACGGATCATCATGTCAAAAACAAGACTTGTGGAGACTTGAATGTACTATGTCATCCATATCATAAAATCCACGGAGTCTAGTGTCATGGCTACCCGAGGACTCACCTAAACCCACGGAGTCGAAAAAGAAAGCCACCGCAGCCTGCCAGCCGGATCCAGCAGCCATCGCTACCTCCTGACCAGCTCCAGATCCACTTCTCCCCTGAAATACAAAAGCAAAAGGCCAATTTATTTTCGAGCTCTAGTTAAATGAATCAGGAACTATTCTGCACAGAACATGACTAGTGGGCAAAGATATTATCTCGAGCACATGCCTAATCAGCGAGAGAACTACCCAACAATCAACGCCATGGCAAAGCAGATGCATGTCAGCATGCAAATTTCTGCAATCTCATCCCAGGACTTGTACATACAACACATGACAAGTAGGCGAGCAAGAACTTAATTCTCAAAAGACTATACATGTCACTAGTGCTAATTGACTATATACAGCAAACAGCTTAGCAGAACCTACAGTTCCACGCATCATATATATGAAGATATGACCAGAAAACTCTATACACGGAAGAAATGAGGATAAAAATTTACCAACTGACCTATGATCTTATCACACTCATCAAGGATGGAATGCCTCACATTCTTCAAAGAAATGTCCTTCTTTCTAGCTAGAGCTACAATCCTTCCAGGTGTGCCCCACCACAGTGACGGCAACAAATAAATCCTTGGTGTTTATTAATGTGAACACCTCCATAGAATAGAGCAACCTTCAATTCAGAACACAAAAGCAATGAGATAATCAAGAAAAGGGAGAGAAATATACACAGAACAGAAGTGCAAAACCCCAGTTTTACAAACCTGGTAAGCCAGCTCTCTCGTGTGGCAGGGTGGCACAATACAACAAGCAGTCTTCTCCATCCATGACTTTTGCTTGGCACATGACATCCCTCCAACCGGAAATGTCGGAAGAAATTATACCTGCATATCAGCAACACAAGAACTCCATTACCACACAGAAATCATAAGGCTTGCCAAAGGCAAAGCTGAGAACCATATGAACAAACTTAATTTCGGCTCTTGTCATATCAACTATCACACCAGGATGGAATACATTAAACAAATATCCTGGCAATGAGATCGATAAAAAAGTAACAACGCACATCATCATACAACAAGCACCATGGTAGATACAATATTTTGAAGAGGAAGGTATGCAAAAGAAAGAAAGAGCACGCGCATGGCATCTAAAAAATCTGTAAGTGCAACACCGCAGCGATAGCAGTAATACACAAGCATGTACATGAACCAGCTATTATACGGTCATAGCGAAATCATCAAGATGATGCTTTGAGCAGCATAAGATAGGTGGTGGACATATATATGCAGAATTGGAAAAAGATTACATGTTTGTCCAGGTACTAGTAGGACAAGTACTACATTAATCAGCTAGTACAGTAAACCAGACATATTCTTTATCTATCCACTTAACTGGAACGGCCAAACAACACAACAGCCTAAATAGTTTGCACATGTCAGGAACAGAGGTAACAACATCAGGAACTCTCTAGCATAAGCAAATAATAAGAATGAAGCCAATATCAGGAAGCATTGACTAGTTGGTCAATTCCTAAAGTAACTATAAGATGCCCTGAATCAGCAGCATCACAGGAGACCAGCATTTTTCCGGACAAATATGGATAGAATATGTACAACAATATGCTCATGTGTGAGAGGTGCACACAAACATGTCATCGTGGGGAAGAACTAGGTTAGTGCAAGGCAGGAAGAGGGGAAACAAGGTGAGGACCTTATTCTGTGGGCGTCGTCGTGGTCGGCCGATCATGTCCAGGTCGCCGTCTCCTTGTGCGTGGTCGTCGACGTCCAGGCCCAGCTGCAGCTTCTGAGGAGGGCCGTGCTGGCAATGGCAAGCACACACCAGCAGAGTAGCAGCTGGGGGAGGCCGGTCCAAATTTTCTGCACGGGACAGAGCATGAGCAATAGGAAGGAAATGGAGGTCAGGAAGCGGAGATGGGGACTTTTACCGTGGCGCTCGAGGTCGACGCGGAAGCTGTGGAGGAGGTCCAGCGCCGTCTTGAGCCTCGAGCGGTGCTCATCGACGGCGGGTCCAGGAGGGGATGTTTCTGCAGCGGGTGGGACAGGGGGGCGGAGGGGATTTGGTGGGTGGGGGGGGGGCCATCATCCGGCGTCGAGGGAGCTGGGTGGGCGGCGAGCGGCGAGCGGCGGAGGGGCTGGTGCGGCCGGCGTTGAGGCGGCGGCGCGGGGAAGTTGGAGGAAGATGCGATGAGATGAGATGAGGAAGATGCGTTCAGTTTGGCCCAACTCAATAATTTCGATGGCCCGGTCCAGGTCCGTGGTCTGCCTTTCTTCATGTGAATTTTGTAATTTCAGATAGTGCGGGTTCTCTCAATTAGACATGCGCACGAATTTGCAGCTGGTCACAACATACGATAAGATCTATCAAGAGAGAATGCAATGAATGATTTTGTTTCATCGGTGAAAAGACATATCTGGGGAATGGCTTCGCCTTGTTGGATGCTAGCTAGAACGATGTTAATTAAAAGGGGTGCAAGAGCATCTCCACCGCGCCTCCGATAGCGATTTGGGAGACGCGCAGCGAACCGTCCCGTCGCGCACGCCTTACTCTTCGTGCCGGCGTTAATGAGCGCCACCGCTCCCCCGCCTCCCTCCGGCCTATAAAAAGGGCCGTCTCTCATCGTCCCACTCACACACAAATCCTAGCGCCTCTCTCCCCAACCCTAGCCGCCACCATCTGAAAAGACGATGCCATGTCTGGTAGAGGCCGAGGTCGCGGCCGTGGTCGTGGCCGTGGCCGCGGCAGAGCTGCACGCACGCCGTCGCCTGCGACGCCGTCATCTGCATCGTCGGACATGGACGAGGAGGGGCCCATGATGTTCGAGTTCGTCGTCTGCGTCTGTACCGGCGCCTCTGTCGGCGACTATTTGGGAGATGTCGGTGAAGATGCTCTAAAAGTAGTATTGTTGGCCTAGGAGAAGAGTCAGCACCACCTCCCCACCATGGAGGGCGCTCCGCCGTGTCCGCTTGCTACCTTGGTAAAAAGGACGTTACCTACGGCCGATGTCGTGCATGAACCGTCGAAGATGTGGTTAGCTTGATGTCTTGAAAGTAGTAACCTGCCGCATACATGGTAGATCACGGTAACTCACGAGATCCTGCTTGTCATCGCCATAGTCGACTTTCTTATTCATTACAATGAAGGGACATTTAGAAGCTAAACGAGTCCAGTGCGTGTACACCACTATAAATCAAGCTACCAGTATAGCTTCAAGCCTACTCACTATTTTCTTGTCCTTTCGTTCTGTTCCATTAATTCTGCCAGTTTAAACCAGTAACCGGGAACTGGTGGTGTAACATTGTTGGTCAAAAATATTATAGAGCTGACATCAACGAATTATATAGTTAGCACGGTAATCAACTCATCTAGGAAAAAATAAAAGTGGATTGACGATGCCAATAATCATCGATCCATATAATTATTACCCATGCAACGCCCAACAGTTCAAGAACAGGTACTAACTTTCCAGCACTAGATTAGGCGATCAAATTACTAAGAACATTGATTTTTTTAGATGATATGTTGAGAATGGTAAAGTTAGCCGAGAAATCAGATTTAATTTCCCGGTCGATTAATTTAGACAGTATTATATGCTTTTTCACCGGCCACAAATTACTTAGCGCCGCGAATAAAAAATTAATGAATGTCAAGGACGAGAATTTAGTTATTATCAAAAGTACAATCTTGACATCATATCAGAAGTTTGGCTTGAGTTAGTTGCAAGTGTTTGAAGAAACTCATGCTCCTTTTAGCCCGTAAAGTGGAGAAACTACTTAGGCAGTTTTAGGAAACAAAACCGTTCATTGAATTCACTAATAATTAACTAAATTCAAAAATAGTAAACGTGGCTGGAGTTTAGAGATTTACCATATTAAAATATTAAGTCATTGATAATTAAGATTCCGGACTTATAATGCAAAAACCCCAATTAGACGCCACCGACCCTAATTCTTGTAAGAACTTGATATCTGTTTTGGGGTTTCATGTTCATGTGACCTATCATAACACAAACAGACAGGAAAGTCACATGAAATTACCACTCTCGATAGATAGGTAGGGTTACATGTCGTGCAGTGGCGGAGCTACGGCCCGGCATGCCCGGGCGGCTGCCCGGGCTACGCTGGTAAGCTCCCTTGTAATACTATAGGGCGTATAGAACTATACGAAGGTTTTGTGTGGGCAAACTCTGATGAATTGACATGCACGTCGACTTTGCCTAGGCTTAAATTGTTAGCTGGCTCCGCCACTGATGTCGTGGGTCCCATGGGACATGGTATCGATTCAAATTGCGTGAGGAATGGTCAAAACAATTACTCTCGTTCATGGGGGAGTGATATGGATATTTAAGTGTGGTGTAAAAAAACCAATACACAACTTTGAAGTGGCACTTCATTCGCAAACAGGACTATCATGGGTGAAGATTCTAGACTCATAGTGGGTAACCCCAACTGTGAGGCACCGACCAATCTCTTGTAAGTACTTGACCTATTATGGGTATTTTCATGTTCCTATGACCCATAATAACACAATAAAAGAGGAAAGTTATATTGAATCACCACTTTCGATGGAAAGCTAATGGGTAATATGAAACTCACATGGAAACACCACTTTTGATGGACAGCTACAATGTAGACATCACGGGTCTCACGGAATAAAGTTTCCCCGGAAATTGTGCAAGGAAGGTCAAAACTCTTATCCTTTTGATCGTGGTCGTGATATGGGTATAGAAAGGTGGTGTAAAAAAATAGAATACAAAACTCTGAAGTGACACTTCCTTCACACTTAAATAGGACTATAAGTCAAGAAGATTTTAGACTTGTAGTGCAAAAAAAGCCCACTCCGAAACCACTGACCCAACTCTTGTAAAGTGGTACCTGGTTCACGAACATGATTACCCCGAAAGAATAATCTTGCCTTATAGTGCAAAACGCCCACTTCAAAGCCACTCACACAACTTTTGTAAGAACTTGGCCTCTTTTCGGGGGTTTCATGGTCTTGCGACCCATTATAACACAAAAAGAGGAAAGTCACATGGAATCACCACTCTCGACCAAAAGCTAGGGTAAACATCGCGGGGCATGCAAAATAGAGGAGCACATGAAATCACGCCAAAAACAATCGAAAACTATTCCCCTGTGGTATGTGGGGTCACAATCGAAAACAATCGAAAGTATACATGGGTGTTTTAAAGCGGAGAAGCCAAAACACAACTTTGATGTAGCAACCGATTGACAAATAGGATTATTTTGCACACAAGTTCTAGATTAATGGTGCATAACCTCACTTAGACGCCACCAACCCTACTATTGTAAGAACTTGTTTTTTTTTTGGTTTGTCGTGGTCTTATGACCTATTGTAATAATGCAATAAAAAAATTCACATGGAATCCCCAGTTTTGATGAGATTCCAGTGGGTAGATGTCATGGGGCCCATGGAATAGGGTTTCACGTGATATCGCGACAACAACGGTGGTAAACCCATCCATTTTGCATGGTGTCCTAATATGGGTATATATGGGTTCCTAGAATACATGCCAATTAATAAATAATATGTCGTTACCTCCCACCTTCGCCCGACACTGATGATGGCACCAACAAACGAAATATGGAGAGGAATCCCACCAATCAATGGTTGCCGAGAGACCGACACCTCTCATTTCCTCCAAAACCCCAAGCTCATACTCCATACTTGCCCTTTAATTGTAGCGAACATTTTTGGTGACTTGAGGAAATATGTGTCGTAGGTCAACCGAAAGATTTGGAATCTTTATGTATACAAGCATATGTAAGTTAGAGCATATATAAGCCTTCCTATATAAATAAAAGGATAATGATCTGAAACAATCGGAGGCTCGCGTATCCCACAACCTTCGGTGTGTGCCCCGATGGCCCACTTTTATCTCTTTCCTTGACATCTTGTTTTACTTTCTTCCTAACGTGAGCGCGACCCATCTGACGCTATCTCGTCATCGCGTGGTCGCACTACCACCACGTCGGCTACCCTAGCCCCACTGCTTGCCAGCTACCATCATCCTCCCTCCCCCCCGCTTCTTCTCCGTTGTCTCCCCTCGATGGAACCGGCACCGCATCCTCCCCTACATCCCGAACGGCCGGCGAGCCCCCGCGCCTCCATGCTGGTTGGACAACATCGCCTAGCCACCCATGCGCGTACTCCCGCATCGTCGCATTGTGCTCCACCGTGTGTCGCTTATTGCGCGACTCCGCTTTTCCACGCGCTTCCACATGGCGTCACCACATCGGACCTCCACTTCCTCGTCGTCGAAGTGCTCCTACACACGCCTCCCCCAAAATCCCACTCGGACAACGACGCTACTCATCGAGGTGCCCCGCCACTACCGGCGCCCCTCCCCACCTCCGGTGCGGCCGTGGCTGCAAAGGATGCGGCGTTGCACCGTTGCTGCTAGGTTAGGCCGCATGTGGTGCGATAGCAGTCTGACGCTGCTTCGAACGACATCAATCGATGCAAGGACCTCGCCGGAGATCTCATAATTTTTTTGGTGATACTACAAGAGAATAAATTATTTGATATGATTGTTATGTTGTTTTGCTATGAGGTTTTGGACAATATCTCCGATCGAGGTCGGGTTTTCTATGAGGTTAGCCAGGCATGTTTGTCCAAGATGAAATCTCCATTTCCTTGGCCACCGACATGCCACAAAAGTAGAGGCTCAATGAAATCTTCTCCATGAATGAAAAACACTCAACATTATATGTCGATCACGTCCTAGTAGCTAGCTCTCTGTGGTACACAGCTTGATATAGTACTTGGCAGTTGGCACCTAGGCGAGTGAGTCAAGCAGAGCGTAGACGAGAGGCACTAGCAGATGAGGCACTGATCGCACGCCATGCAGGACGCCGGTTTTCTGTAATGTGATGCTCATGCTCAGCGTTCACCTGAGCGCGGGGCGGCTTAATGGTTGATCGTCATCTGTCGAGATGTTCGGCTTCTTCGACTCTTCCGCGTCGGTTATTTCGTTTGACGTGGTAAAAAAGGAAATCCATGTGAGGAGTATATCTCCTCCGTGATTAAGGCAAATCAATTAAACCAATGCAAATCTCATATCCTCCACCTCCCTCTCCATCCGATGGCTGCCGGCTCACCTCGCGCTCGTCACACGGATTGTGCCCCCATCCACCGTCTCTCCGCGTTCTCCGCTCACCGCCATGCTCGCAGATGCCGGCGCTCCCTCCCTATAAATTCCCTGCGTTGTTTTGCTCTTCATCCTCCACCAATGTCTTCTCATCCTTCCCCCACAAAACTCGTCTGCTTCCACCAATAGTCGCTGCACGGCAGGGTTTGGCCGGATGGCCAAGCATGCCGACGGACATGACGCCTGCTGTGTGCCAGACATGGTGGCGAGGTCACACTAATGCTCGTCTCCGGCGGCCGCAACCTGAGACATCTCGATCGCCCTAACAACTTAGTGGTTTTCTTGATCTAACTTGGCACAATTCTGTTTTGGTAATAAACCATGTACTTGTGGTGCAGCGCTGGGAGATATGATGGTAGCTAGCTAGTTGCTGGGATTGGAATCGGAGGGAGAGATGCAGACATGTTCCTGAATAAGATCACTTGCTAAGCAACATTCAGGTTCTTATCTTTGCCTTCTTATTCAATCCAATCCCAGCATTCATCTTCCAAAATGTCTGTATTAACAGTGAATCATGTCCCAGTTATGTAGCAGATGAGATTGCATCGATACCCTGAACAGAGCTTCATGAGTCATCAATCAAAAAATAAATAGGAATAAGAGAAAAAACTGTATAACTAGCAGCAAACTGAACCTTGATCACTGAATACTGTAACTCTGAAACCTCGTTGTCTCCCTTTGTAAAAGTTTAAAGTAGTTAGTACATGTTCACTTGTGCACTTGTGTTTTACGATTAGCATCTGTGAATCCATCTACTTAAAAACTCATCCTACATAGTCATGTTTTGGACTAGTTCTTCATCTCTGAACTTTGTCCTTTTTAAACCTTGCAACTCTGTAAGCTGGGCGACGTGTACAGCTAACTGAACGAAACTCTGATCAACCTTATCTCAGCGCTGCTGCTACACCTATGTAAATTTTCTTACGGGTTCTGAGTTACGGGAAATGCGGGGATCAGGGATTGATTACGATTGCTAAAATAACGGGAGGGATAAGACGCCCATGCAGAAAATAAATATCAGAGATTCCAACCTGCAATCTCTCTTGATGTTTGGAGAGAACTCATCCCATTGACGCATTCCTGTAGGTCAACCCAATGTCCCATTTCCCTCCTCTTTCTCCCCAATTTTCTCGCGTCATCCTGTGACGCCGATACTCACCTCGCCGGCATAACCTCCGCCGCCGACTCATCTCCCCCAGCCCCGGCACCTCCTCCACTCTGCCCCCAGTGTCGCGCCCACTCTCCACTCCGCATCAGATCCACCAATGCCACCCAAAGGCTCGCCGCCGTCTGGAGAGGCGGCGCCGAGCCATGGCGTTGCTACCGGTGGCGGCAACGAACCCGGAGGGTCGTTGTCCGTGCGCGCCACGCTGCGAGGAGCATCTCCTCGGACGAGGGGATGGCAGTGTTAGCTGGTTTCCACCTGGGCTGCCGCCGGCTTACTCTGCAGATGATGTTTGACGGCCGGGAGGCCGTGGACGCACATGATTCAATGGTCCGGTGGGGTGCGCCACATCCTGGACGAGGTCGAGCCGGTCGCCTACAAGGGCCGCTAGGGCGCGCTGCGATCTAGGAGCTCGCCAACAATGGCATTACAAGGTACTGACTTTAGGCGCGCTCGATTGGCTAGCTGCTCGATGGAGACGTTGTTTGGTTTTTCTCTGTTCGTCAAGATTTAACTAATATACTGCTTTGCAATTATCTAGCTCGGACCTTGTATGGATAGTCCCGTCATAATTTTGATAATTATTTTGTTTACTGCATTCCTCATAATTATGTAATTTATTAATCATCATAGCTGATATGTGTAGTTGCCCAGTGGTCACGTTCATGTCCTGGCATTTCACTCTTACATGCAACAGAAATCATGGCCTCTAGTTATTAGGAGTAGGCATATCTAAAAGTACGATTTTTTCAGTTATGTGTTATGTGTGCATGCTGCAGTTTTAATTAATACTAACATACCCTTCTCATTTAGGGCTGCCTTACTGACGATAAGGAGCTCCTCTCTGCCCTTGCTGGTAATTAATCTTTCGAAATACACTCTTCTGCGTATATATAACTAGACATTTTCTTATGCCTCAGCTTCATGATTTGAATTTAAACTAGGCATTGCAACGAGAAAGGCTGCCGATGGAGAGCAAGGGTTTTCCCAAACTGCTCTCATGACAGAAAGGTGAGGCTGCTTCTAAAGACATGGTTTTTAGGTTATTTTCATTCTCCGTGTCATGTGTATGGAGATAATGTACTTGTGATGATGCATGCTATTTTATCCTTCAACTTGCACACAACTGATGAGTTTCATAATTGTCTTATCTTTACTCGTGTTGTGTCTGACTTCTACTTTCGATCACTTTATGCAATTCTATATAGATTAGGTGAATCTTGTGAGTTCTTTGTATTACCTAAATCAAAACCGAATCATAGGCTAATTTTCATGTGACCCCTTTACCTTCGTAGGTATATTTTAAATATCATGCCCTTCATATTATTTTTTTCATGTAATCGTGTAATGCAATGCAAAGAACTAACTTTTGACATCAAGCATTGTGCTCTCCATCAGATTTTTAATGGAGCTTCAAGTGTAGCTTTTTGTGACAGATTTCGAAATCATATTAGTCTAGTGTGAAAACTTGGTTGATTTGATTTGCTCTTGTCTGTCTGTGAACAAACTCTCAACTCTGAGTCTCATTTGCACATTTCTATTGTTTTGCAGACCCATGGCTTTCATTCACATTTAGGTACCAGATTCTCGTCAGGGAGAAGATCAAGCATCCTCGGCACGATGTGACAAGGAGGTAGAGATATTAGAACTGAATCAGATCGATCCCTCCCTCCCAATCTGTTTTGCTGCACTAAATGAATAACCGAGTAGTGGTGGTTTACCTAAACCTGAGTAGAACCATGTCCTTTTTTCCGTTACGCCTTTAGCTTACTAGATATATTCGAAATAATATGATATGTTATAACTTCTGTTGAGATCATAGTTTGTTGAACTACTTGATGTGCCAAGCATGTATTTACTTATGAGCGAGAACTTTATCACATATACTCGCATGTTCCAGTTTCAGTTGAAACTAAAAGACCATTTTCATCCAGGGACGACTTGCTTACACGAGGAGCTCCTAGATTCCTTTCCAAGCAATTAATCGTTTTATAAATATACTTATCTAAATGTATATAACTAGGATTTTGCTTATGCCTAAAGATCAGCTGTTTCACAATATCAGTTGTTTGGAAGGTTCGTGTCTACATTTTTACAAAACAATGCAAACAAGCTTCTTCTAGATTTCATTATTGGCAAATAATATTTTTATATATATCGTCTGCAGCATATTATTTATTGGGTCGGCGAGATTATAGTTGAGAGATACAATTGCTTTTACTACATGTTATTAACCGTTTCCTCACATTTGGTGTAGGGATCCATACTCCATGCATATTTCCGCGTGTGTCCCTACATTCTGTTATAGCTTAGCTATCTACGACATACATAAGTTCTGTGATTCATCATCACTTGATATTTGACATGCTTTTCTCGCTCACCCTTGCTTAGCTATCGCCGGAGAGGACGGCACCAGGACTTCCTCCGGCATGTGAGGTGTCCTGGGATGGACACACTTGCAGGGTACCAGTGAATGTTTTGGCTGGCTGGACTAGGTGGTCTCACCCACATGCCCTGCGGCTAGTTTGCCCTCAGGTGGTTCCCCTCCAATAAGCGTTTGACATGTCGGCCCTGCGAGTCGTGTTTTGTGTGTTGTCTCCAACGTCAAACGGATTGTTTGATTTTGACGCTACATCTTTGTTATGAAAAGCGGTCCTAATTAGCAGCTGATTTTCGGCCGGACCGTTTTATATAGCATAAAAACAAACATTGAAATGTGATTTGTGTTACTTGGAGATATTTTTCCCTCCGTACAACTTCTTTACCAGCATTATTCATCCGTTCAACCGAGAAGAGAAGCATTATTTGTTGGTTTTATCTCGCCCGGGCATTGGGCGGAATGTTGGCTTGAGGGCTAAATGTTTGAGAGAAAATCGTGTCTTTCTACTCTTGGCTAGCTTTGGTTGACTTAATCAATGTCAACATGAGCTACTGATTTTTATTTCATGTGGGCTTGATCTGTAGCTGATCTCCAAAGTGCCTTGTTTTAGCTCTTTGCATAAAATGAATTTTGTATGTTGCCTCGCTTGGTCCGGCTATTGCGTCGAGTTTAAAAATGATAATCTATCTTGCCATGGCTGAAGTGTGTTCATGGAATTGAGCCGATTCATTATAGTTTAGTTTCAGAATGGTGTTCTTGTACAATAGTGTCATGGTCATGGCACTAATAGGTGTGGTGGTAGCTAATTCTTTGTTTGGTGACTGGGAGTAGGGACTGTGTTTTTTTTATTTGGAGAGCAACACCTGCTGTTTTTTACCTACCTTGTTGTTTGTTGGTTGTACTGCAATATGAATATTGAAAGATTTTTTTTGTCTCTGTGTAACAGTGAAAATAGCCACACATTGCTAGAATGTGATTCCCTTTTTTATTTCTTGTATAGGTTGGGGAAATTGAGCCTTAAATTGATTGGTTTTCCTCAGTCTGTCTGGTCCTCTCAAATCATTCTTACACGGGTGTGGTTCGCCTCTTGCTGGTTCCAGATCCGACAGCACTCATCACTCGTGAACTAATGTTCTAGAGAAGAAAAGTTGTAACGGTCCATATTTGTGGTACTTGTAGTTAACCAGCATGTCTATTTAGTTAGTTATATATCCCTTTTTAATGCTTTTCTGTGCGATGAAAATGTCTGAAGAAGAGGGGAGGTCTTTCCAAGATTCGTACTACTCTTTGCTAGATTGGTTAGCTTGTGTCCCCTTTTCCTGCTTGAATAGAAATCTGGAATCTTCTAACTAGTCCTGCGCGTGGAACAGACTTAGCTATGTGATATTTTCTCGAGGCAGTTGAACTGTATATCCAAATGCCTCTAGAGCTATGCTTTATTATTTGGTTTGGTGGTAGTTAACCTTGAATTTATTATTTAGCATAACTAGTAGTACCTTTAGCTTTGTTGGATGGTTTTACAGTAATAAGGTGAACCCTGCGTATGTCATTGACAACACACATTTTCTTGTTTCTTGCGTTTGCAACACATGAGTTGATCTATTAACAAATTCATAATTACTTGCACAAATAGATCTAATAAATAACCCCCAATCAAACAGAGATAGCTGGCCCCAATTAATATGGTACTAAATTTAGGAGTGTCCGAATGGATTGCTGCCCGATGTATATGCTGTTTGGTTTTCCTTTGTTATGTCCGTGTTAGGTGTATCCATTGCAACTCTATTTAATTTGGACAAAAAAACTCTCTTCAACAGACTGCGGCTTATTTTCATTTGTCCTACACTTCAAGAGAAGTTTATGTCATGGTATAATTTATTCTTTTCGATTTATGTCTTCAGGTGTTGAGCAAAGAATGCTAGAAACCTGATTTCCTCAGTACAAGCAAACTGGAAATAACCTTGAGATCGCCAAGGTTACATCGATCCTTGTAAGATCTTCTCCTTCATTGAGATTCCTAGCATCCTTATTTTCTAATTTGTCTTTTATGTTTTCTGGTGTCAGTAGGAGCCTAGGAGGTGTAACCAAAAGGTCCACTTTTAGAGGAAACCCCACCAACCGTATCGCAAGTGGTGTTACTGGCCTCAATGGTCCATTGCCATGGTATAGTGTGATATTCCTGTTATGTTGGTGCTATCTTATATCTGGATTCTCTTATTACCAAGTTCGAGTTTCAATATGAATGCCACCATTTTCATGTGTAGGTCAATGAGTTTGTCAAGCATGCTAGAGGTGCGAAGGTACATTCTTTTACATAATTGGCCATCTGAAAAACGAGATTCCTGCAATGATGGTGGAAGCCAAGGCTCAAAAGCAGTATTAAAAATTGTACACAGCCACCCAGGTGTCCATCTATGCTAGCTCTATCTTTTGGTTATGTTGAGGCTTCTCTCTCATGTATTGGTGAAGTTCTTATTTTCCTTTGGAGCAATAAAACTAATTCAAACTTATGCAGAAGTGTTGTGTGATGGTTGGCTCGTGAGATGGGCCAGTTAAAAAACTTGTATAGCTTGCTGCTCATCAGTTCGCTCTGTCTTAGTAGCTCAACTTTGTTGTAATACACAAGGAGCTAGTTCAGCTTAAGCGTGAGTCCTGGTTGAAGGATGGATTTTATATCAGGCCTGAGGCTAAGTTGCATTTTGTTGTCCGCATCAGTGGGTAAGTCAACCCACTCGGCTTTGCCAATATGTGTCAGCGCTCTCAGTACAAACTTGAGTGTGCGAATGATGAATCCGTCTAGAGGAATTTCTGATGCTAATTTCATTTTTTGAAGTTCTTGCATTTCATTGTCTCTGCTCTTGCGATATTACTTTGGTTTAGGTGCTATGTGGCTCTGTTCAATACAATTTGAGCTTTTTTTCTATTTTGGGCACATTTACGGTTGAGTTACATGGATGCACTCAATTGCCAGCCTAATGATTAGCATGAAGAACACAGATTTCAACCCACTTCCCCGTTGAAGCCTGCCTGGCTGTTGTGCTGCTGGATATGTTTCGTTGTTTCTTGGTTTGGCTTCTCTTAGTAGTGAATCCCAAACTGGCACACACACATATTTACGCATGCTTTGCGGATGGGTTTTGCACAAAGCTAGCTAAATGGGCTCCTGGAATGGATGTGTGGAAGCGAAAGTTATAAAGGCTTTGGCAGAACCCTACTTTGTTTAATGTGTATTCCATATGACTCCACCTTAAGTCTGCTTACATTCCATGGTTTACTACCAGGATTTTGCTGCAGATATCACCATAGTTAGCTTTGTTGGGATCTCAATTCTAGAACTTCCACTATTTTGAAATGACATGTCACTACCATTGTTGCTACCTTGTCCTAACATGTGTTAGTGTATAAGAAAAGACTTTGCCGATGAGACACTATATGTGATCAAAGTTCGGATGGATTTATCTATATGCATGGTTGGAAGTTTAATTAGTAGACCGAATTTGTAAGTATCTATCGTTGTAGTCCCAATATGGAATTCATTAAATGTAAAATGTTGATCATTCTCTTTAAGAAGGTTGACTGTAGTTTTTTTTTCTAGTAGTTTTTTCCATGTTTTGTCCATAGAACACCCATGTTCCACTTTGGAACCTAAATATTTGTAGTCAGTTCCGCAACGGTGGTGAACTGCTCTTGTTGCTCGGAGAGGACGTTGTTGTCCTGCGCTTCCATGAGCACAAGGTGTCTAGGATGGACACGCTCGCTGACAACACCAACAAGTACGTCGTCGAGGTACTCTCTCTAATCTTGGTGGTTTGTTAGGTATGTTGCTCAATGTAGGTGGTGATCTGTGTGCATTATATGTTCTTTCCAAATGTGAGAAATAGGTTAGGGGATTACATCCCTAGTTTGTAATTATAAATAAAGTGGTTCATGATTTTTCTTTATTACACTGCCCTTTTTAGCAATTACATGAACTGGTTTTGAGAGGCCAAATAGACTGTCATGAATTGATATTTTTGCTGTCATTTGATGTATTTGAATTGGTGCATATCTAGGATTGGTGCTTTTTAATACAGTTATGATCCTATTTTGCTATTCTGATAAGCGAATGGTGAAGCCTCGCACTATTCTTGGTTTTCGATGGCCTGCTCGGTTTTTGTGCTTACAAATTTGCTGCCATTTGGTGTACTTGAATTCTTGTTATCATTTTTCTGCACCTGAATTGTACTTGAAGTCTGTACTATTTTTGCAAGTACCAAGCATAGCTGGTACCACCAGCGGAAGAGCTTACCAAACACTGAACTCTTGTTATCATTTTCTTTTTAGCTGTTGCGCGCTCTGCATTCTTGGCTATAGGTTTAATAATTTGCACTGTTACAGGTGCGTCAAGTTGATATTTCCGTGGATACAAATGCTCAAGTGATTGCAGGTTTACCAGAATTACAACTTGTAAACGAACTGATCAAATACATGGTACTTTTATACTTTAGGCCTTCTTCTCCCTATAGCTGAACGCAAGAAATTGGCTGCTGCAAATGTTTTTGTTGTTGTCAAGGTGTTGCATAGGAGTGGTTCAGTTTTTAATGCATGCAAACCACTACCTAGCTGTCTTTTCCTATTTACTTGGTACGTTCCGAAAAGCAGGGTGGATAAGACCAGTTGGCATGTTGTTTTATAAGTGCTACTTAGGCTACGAAGTATATTTCAAAATAAATCTACTATTGATTCATATTGTGGTCAACCGAGAAAACCAGTTGCTTATCTTATTTCCTTGTCATGGTATGTAGTAGACGTATAGTAGGTATTCAACACAAGGCTCCAAAATTCGGATTTGTTGTTCTGCAAGTTTTGACCAACAAAATGATAGTACTATCAAATACAAAGGAAAAAAAACAATCTTGTAGTTACTGTGATTATTTCTAGCAAATTGATGTTGAACCTTTTTTTGCAGGTTTGTGGTAGGACAGCTCAAGGGCCTAGATAGCCTGCAGGATCTATGTACATGGATTGAAAGCCCGCAACATAAAGCACCCATCGGTGACGAACGCCCCAAGAGAAAATGTCGAGCTCATGTGAAATAGTAAAGCTGTCCCCTGACCTGTATCCCAAGAGCGCAACGCTTCACTTGTTCACAAGTACATATTTGAGGTGATGGAATATCGCATATAGTACCTAAGGTGCTAGTCTGGTTTCTTTTCTCGGCGTAGGATTGCCCATCCTAGTGTTAATTTGTTTGTTTTGTATGTCAGGACTCTCGAGGATGCTGCTGCCGTGGCCTTGGAAGGGGCAATCTTGCTGATTGAGGATTTCTAGGACCCCAAGCTGCTTTGCCATGCTTAAATAGGTAGACCTTGCAGTTGTAGAGAAGCAAGGCTAATGTTCACGATTGATGAGAAGTAGCGAGTAGTGCACGGTGATCCTGATTTTATCACTTTTCATCATCCGATATGGACCTATCCATAAGCTTAGGTCACGTTATTTGCCAAATGCCTTGTTGTTACTCGTTTTGTAGCAATCTAATATAATTTGTTGGCTGGCTGGCTGGCTTGCAATATATGATGTAACTTTTGGTTGCTTGACTTCCAATTGAGTCGCTTGTTATCTGACAGACATTCTCCTCACGTGGTTGTTGTGTGCTACGTCCAGAGCTGAGCTGCTGGAGAGGGACGACGGGAGCTTGTCTGGACGTGAGCTGCCTTAGAAGGGTGACTGGAGCTGGTTCAAAACTGCAGTTGGCTGAGTGCTACCTCTCCTAGGTCTGGCGGTGTTGCTGTGTTTATGTGTTGTGTATACTATTTCAACAATTTTCAAACTGTAACCACAAGAAGTTGTAAATAAATTTTAACTTTGTGCGTTGGTGGTAATCTTGACCATTTTGAACTAGCATTTCTGCCAATTGGAACCTGTAATATATAGTTGAACTGTATATTTAAATGTGTCTAGAGCTGTGCTTTATTGTTTGCCCTGAGATCTAAATGTTGAAACAATAGGAAAGATGTTGCCAAAAAAATGTCTTGATGATTAACCTTGAATTAGCTTAGCTAATCCGATACATTTTTGTTAGAGAATTTTGCTATTTTTTGTGTGTAAAAAAACAATGTGGAGGCAGTTTTGCGTACACACATGTTCAAGTTGAGGTCTTGGATCGAGTTTGACTCAAACAACCTATTTAGCTATGGAGAAATGCGAGTCTGTTGTTACATTATTGGCAACATTAGCCGTTGTTACAGATTTTGCAGTAATTTAATATGATTCGGCTGCCTGGGTTTTGGAAGCTTAACACTAAATGGAATTGCTTTGTATGTGACATATAATTTACTCATGTCTTTGCTTTGTGTTTGTCTGATGATGTAATAATATATGTTGAAACTTTTATTAAACATATTCTCTACCCTGATGGGAACACTAATATTGACCGCATGGGAGAGAACGCAAAAGAAAAGAATTCCCTATTTAACCATGGCAAGTTTTTTAATTCGCCTTCCCGCAAGGAAAAAAACAAATAAAATCATGGCTATTATAAGAAAACAAAGAATGAGAAAAAACGTCATGGGCGACTATGTAATTATTTCTATTGGAAAAGGACATGAGAGGGAGAGACTCTGTCATGTTACTGGTAGTTTCCGTGAAATAATAGCTACTCCCTCCACACCTTGCCGAGCGCTGCGACCTAGGTTCATATCGATTGGTCCAGAGAATATATTGAGATAGGAGAAAATCAGTTGTTAGTCCATCGATCGGAGTGATAATTATGGACGGGAGGGCGAAGGATCGAGTGAAGGCCCACATTCAGTTGAGACAGAGTGTCGCCCTCTTCCCCTCTCTCCGCTGCGTAACGAGAGGGCGTTTTTTTGAGAGTCGACCGTCGTTTCCACCTCGCCGCCGGTGAGGCGCGGATTCCTCCCTCTCCGTCGGCCGCCTCGGCGGCGGGAGGGTGGGGGAAGCCCGTCTCACGGCGTGTATATAGCATAGGCTTCGGTAGGTCTCCGGCCGGCGGCGCTTGGGAGGTGGAGGTGCTGTTGGTGCGGGTTTTGGTGTCGACGTGGTTCCCCTTCGGCGGCGCAGCTCCTCGGAGCTCCGGCGTCACACGCGCGACTTCCTCGAGCTCGGGGATCGGCGGATCTCCTGCGCTCGCTTCACCACGGCCAGATCCGGGTGTGCGGCGGATCTGGGAGAGCTCGTTCTGGAGGATGGTGTGGCAGATCGCGCGGCGGCGCTCGTCGGCTTCGATGGTAGTCTCCTCGGAGGCGGTGTATGGGGACTTCCCGTCTGCTCGGTGGTGGGCTCCGGCGATCCAATGTTTGGGGAGCTTGAGCAGCGGCGCGTCAACGACAGCCTCGTCTTCGTCTTCGTCGCCGGGATCCAGTGGCCTTCTTTGTATTTTTTCCTTTCTTCTGGGTCTATCTTGTAAGATCGTGGTTCCGTAATATCATCCTTTTCAGCTCGCAAAAAAAGAAGGCCCACATTCAGCTTAACCCTTTTGGTTTGCATGCAACGAAAATCAAAGCGGAGACGGGAGAGAGTATCGCGTATGCATTGAGCAATTCCTGTTCTCGCTTGCTTCGAGGGTGGTTAAATGCTTGCTTCCAGGAACCACCCGTAATTAAATGAGGCATCAATTAGAAAGTTATTTTGAAGATTATGACCTTTGTAAATTTTTCGCCCATTGGAAACATACATGGGAGGGAGATGGTAGCTTCCGTGATATAGGTATGCATTTATTTTCATTGGAACGGAACTTTGGAGAGATTGCTCCTTGAAATATGGAGTGATTACTGTAAAGTAGTTAGGAGGGATGGTGGAGAACCGGTCCATCCGGAGGCTATTAATATGGATAGAAATCAGGCCCCGGGCAGGCTTCCATGCATGCCCACATTAATTTGTTGCTTCCCGAAGTATGTTAATTTATTTTTCACGCGTGGGTCAGGTCAGCGTTCCGCGCCCATGTCCATCCAAGCCGTCGATCTGCCTTTTCATCTCTCCTATCTAACAAGCAGCAAAGAGAGAGACGAAAAAAGCAGCGGCAAAGTTTGGCGCCGAGTTTTTTTTAGAATTCGAACGAAAACTCCTCAACCTCAGTCTATAAATAGTAGGAGGGGTGGAGCCAACGCGTGCGTCGCGTGTGACTTAGACTTTGACTCTTGCTCGGCGAGGGGAGGGGAGGGGAGGGGAGGGGAGGGCTCGCTCTGAATCGATTGGTCATGAGATGAGATGCAGTGGCGAGGAGGCTCTGGGTCACTATCCCTGTGGCGGCCGTGGAGATGATGGAGGATCCAACTCCTTATATGTTCAACATCAGGTACCAGTCTCACGTACGATCTAATTTCTTGTGCTTAATTAATCACCTGCTGGTTCCATGCATGCATGATCCGCCTTTGGAGATGATGATTTATAGTCTTGATCGGTGAGGGGAGGGGAGGGGAGGACTCACTCTGCTCTGGATCGAATGATCCGTCCAACAGGCAAGGTGATGAGATCTATGGATGGTCATGAGATGAGATGCAGCGGCGAGGAGGGTCTGGGTCACCGTCCGTATGGCGGCCGCGGAGATGAAGGAGGAACGAACCCCCCTTGAAGTACGATGGTCAACAGCAGCAAGCAGGTACTAGTTTGACGTACGATGTAATTTTTGTGCTTAATAGCCTGCTCGTTCCATGCATGCATGATCCGCCTTTGGTGATGATGATTTATTATAGTTTAGCATTTGTTTTCCTCATGGATCCCGTACGCCCCTAGCTGGTCTCTGGACATGAATCCGTTTTTTGCTTTTTCCGCACAGAATCGATCGATGGAACCAATGATGCGTTTTTTCCTTCTTTCATTTAGTTTGCGTACCAAGTAGAGAGAAAATAATACGTGCTCAGCGAGGAGATCCACAGGCGGGCGAGCGGGCGAAAGCGAGGAGATTCTCGTCGCAGCGATCTGTTTTTCTTTTTCACTTGATTCGCTTTTCGTAACGCGGCATTCTCGCTCGGGACCAGGCGACAGGCGAGCCAGACCGCGATGACCACGTTCCGCTCACGTACAGCTGGCAAGGCTTGCCCGCGCGCTTGTTGTGGATGGTATCATGATAGTACCTACAGTAGATGGGAGGGCTTGATTTTTTGTTGTTGACAAAGTTGGGATGGCTTGAATGGATCGTGATGTGTATCAAATTAATCAAAGCACTGAGTGATGAAAGAGGCAGCCAGAGACCACCGGTTGATTGCTGGCCACCGGTTTCAATTGCATGGCCCATCATGGGGACACTCTTCAAGACCTTGTCGTGTTACACATCCACCTCCAGGACCAATTTCTCTCCTTGTGGCGCGGAAGAACGACTTCTTATATCATCACAAATATGGAGAGACCGAGAACGCCGAGAACACAGCAGCATATCCAGATAACATGGCTCCGCCGATCTCCGCCGACGTCCCAGCCGCGCCAGTTCGCGCGAGCGTGCCGGCATCCATCATCACTGTCGTGTCGAAGCAGACCGTTCGGCCCGAGCGCGCTTCGCCGATCGGACACCTCAAGCTATCCTTCTCCGACATGCTGATGCTGTCGTGCAGCTACATTCAGAAGGGGCTATTCTTCCAGCCTACCGGCACGCCGATGGCCGGCCTCCTGTCATCGCTGGTGTCTTCGCTCTCCCTCGCGCTCGGCATCTTCCCGCCGCTCGCGGGGCGGCTAGTCACGCTCCCCGACGGCCGCATCGTCATCCGTTGCAACGACGACGGCGCAGCCGTCGACTTCTTCCATGCGGTGGCGCCCGCTCTGTCGCTCGGCGATTTCCTCGAGCACAACGCCGATGTGCCCACCATGCTGACGAAAGAGCTGTTCCCGATGGCCGGCGCCGTGAGCTACGAAGGCCACCACCGCCCGCTCGCGTCATTCCAAGCCACGGTGCTCGGGGACGGCGCTATCTTTGTCGCCGTCGTCGTCAACCACGCCGTCGTGGACGGGACCTCGTTTTG